>NW_005054333.1:6220205-6224994 GCF_000277835.1 Geospiza fortis | reverse complement strand
AAGAGAAGCTGTTATCTCCTGAAATTCTGTTACTGGCTATGCTCTTTCTGGGTCTCTTTCTTACATTCCTGTTTTTAAACCAGGATATTTAAAGAACGAGGGTACAGTCTTCTGTCTTCACTAGAATGTGAAAAAGCAACAAATAGGAAAAGATGTTATGCTTTGACTTATGCTGAAGATCAGTCTGACTTTGTAATAAGACAATTAGCTGAAATATCATTAAATAGAAACCTTGGTTTCCTCTAATCATGCACAACTGATTAGTGTTGTTTTTTTTTTAATCTAAAACAAAATAAAAGAAAGAAGAAAAAGAAGAATGTAGGGATCAAAAACTTTACTTAAACAGGTCACCATTTATGAATAATTAACTCAGCAGTAATCTACACACTCATCACATTAAACTAGTAGTGCAAACACAGCAGTGGTTCTAAGGCAGATTCTTCTCCACATCCACATACTCTAATGGGTGAACTGAATTGCATTCAAAATTCCTGAATTATATCAAAGCAAAATGTCAGGCAAAACATTAAATCACTGCAGCATCCTGGTCAAGTCTCATCTCAGCTGTGCGCATGAGTTTTCTCTCTTTCCCGCTCTCTCTGCTGAGTATGCAATAATGACACATATATTCACTGCAAAGTGATCTGGAATTTGCTGATGAAAAATGCTTCATCATCTATGAACCAATTGTATGTACCTCAAGTTGCCTCTGTCATCATCTGCAAGATAATTTCTCCCATCAAGAAAAATATGAAGTTTAAAAGCAGAAGTCTTTTTTAACCAATCAATCCTCCTGATGATGGAACAATCCTTGGCGGGGAATGAACTAGTTAATATTTTCATACCATCCTCAAGAACACATCAAAACTTGTTAACCTACCCCAGCTTTGCTGAGTTTCACGTTTTAAGGCCAAAACCTACTATCAATAAAAAAGTTGGAGGTCAGAAGAAAGCACTGATATCCACTAGAAAGTATTGAAATTTAGGTTAGATTCAGAGGACATTGAGGGTACTGAGTGACCACACGAGACACCAGTGCTAGAAACCTTGTGCTTTGAATTCACACCCATATGGACAAGCACAATTAAAAAGCTCACCCCAAACCAATAAATCCTCCATAGGCCTAATATAATCTTTGAGAAATTACACAGAAATACAGCAAAATTCTGATCTTTGATTGCTTGTTGAATGTTTTCTGAAAAAAAACAGAGAGTACTGTATTATAAGGTTTTAATTTTGATGAATTTGAACGCACTGTTTTGTCAGCAGACATGGTCACTGAAAGGCAGAGAATTTTCTGGATGATTTGCCATAAAATAATACAAAAACTCTTGAAAACAAATGAGTAGAGTGTATGAGGTAGAACATAGGCATGATGGAAAATCAAAACCCATTCAAAGCAAAGTAAGTGTTTATTTAAAAATTTTCTTAATATAAAAATAAATAGGCATGATGCTGGAAAAATGGTTATAAGATTGCTTTATTTATACTGTCTATCAGCAAAGGGGAGATATTCCCAAATAATATGGAGACCAGCAGAGTTGTATATTGTTCATGTCAATAACTCCTTCTTGTAGAAAGCTGGGGGTTTGTTAGTGAAACACAGAAAGCTTAGTAACTAGAACAAAAGTGTAGGAAATCAGACAAGGCACTGCCTAACAGTAAAAAAAGAAAAAACCAAGAGAGTAGCCATGGGATTGGAAAGGCTGATAATTTTATGAGAAAAAATTGGAGGAAGGTGCATCCAGACTGAAGTACCCAGAAAAGAAAAAAAACTACACAAAATAGCTCATAGAGAAAAACTGGATCTGAGAAGGAGGCTGTGATTGCAAATAACAATTATGGAGATAATTTTGTTGAAAAGTGCAGAAGCACATGAGCCAACACATAGAATTTTGATCAAATATTGATTGGGGAGGGAGGCCAGAGCATTCAAAAGGAATAAGTGGTAGTAGTTCATGATTGGAGCAGAAATATCTTCATAGTTATCACCAAGCAAATGAAAACAAGATGACAGATGCACTGGATTCAGACAGTGGAAAGGAGTGGAAAGGAAAGGTTTGGCAGGGAAGAAGTAGAACCAGCTATGGGGAAATAGAAAGAGGAAGAACAAATTATCTTGAGTAGTTGTGAACCTGTGGATGGGAAATAGCAATTCCTTTGGAACTAAGAGATGAGGGAGAGGGAATGCAGTCTGGATCACGTACATAACCTGCAATAATCAGGAGATGATGATCTAGGCAGAGGGAGAGTCAAGCCTGAATGTAAGCTCTCAAGTCAGAATGATCATTCAGCAATGCTCATAAAAAAGGGATTTTCAGAGTAAAAACCAGTCTGGAACCTAGAAGTCATTGGCACATAACTCTGTGGGAAAGAATGGAGCTACTGCATGCTTTGGTGTTAGAGGAGAGAAGGGCAGGAAGTAACCTGGTTGCCCAGGCAAAGGTATTCCAGGAGCAGAGGCTGACCCTCAGCTCAGAAACATGGACAAGGCTCCACCCCAAGTCTTGTGGCATATCTGACATTGCAAGGATGCCACGAGTATCTCTGGTCATCTCAAATGGCACTAGAGATTTAATTAGGCACCTAAATTTCTCCTCAGGTCTGTATGCACTAAAATACATCTGAGACGATAAATTGGCTTTTATACAAAGCTCAAACTTCTGTACTAGAAAAATGCTTTACAAAGGAAAAAAAATCATGATCTACCTGACGAACTATAAACTTAAAGCATAGATTTGCCACATTGATACATCTGCAGTAAAATTGGTGTCAGGGCTTCCAACCTCTTCTCATGCTACTTAAGCTAAATGATAAAAAGTGTTACACTGGCACAGAAAATAATACAGAAAAGTATTAATGATAGAAGTCAGCTTCCTTTTTGTGGAAATAGCAAAAGCTGTACAGAGTGTGAATAGAAGTCACTCCTGCAAGGACCAGCTGTTCTTCCTCACTGTGTCTGAAATGACAGCAGAGGTGTGAGTGAGGTTAACAAGTGGATAGGACAACCAAAAAGGATTGAACCCAGCCCTGAAGCTCAAGATAGGAACTGAGACCTTCACTGGTCAGTGCAAAAGGAAAGAAGCCCGAAAAACTGGGAAGAAGGAAGATCCCTGGCTGTGTTTTTGCCGAGGAGGAAATGTGCATGCACTGTTACACCAGCCCCTTACCTCCAGAGCTACTGCTCCATTTTTCCCGTGGTGGGGCACTTCATAAGCCTCTATTTGCTGCTTTGTGAGGCGGGCCAGCTTCTCTGCAAGCTCCCGCCAGCTCTTGCCGAGCTTGACAGCTGAAGTCAAGATGATGGTGTCCTGGGTAAGACGTGCCACTAATCCCTGGCAATCTATTTTCAAAAGTGCCTGCAACAATGATTTTCATTAGTGATCCTTCACCAGTAATTACAAACAGAACATTTTAATTTAATTTTACAGCACTATTCTGTGTTTCTATGTAAACAGGAAGACTTTTTTTACTTTTTGTTCTTACAAATATGTGGAGTTTTTTCCTACAAAATGGTGTTGCCAACACTTTCAGAGGAAAAATGCCCATGAGCTTAAGAAAAAAAAATCAAGCTGGCATTCAGCTGCTTCAGCATTCCAGTGTCAAGTGGATCCTGCCAAGCTTAAAAATCCTGAAAGAAATCATACTTCTCCAACAAAAATATTTGGCACAAAAAAATTTTAGCTTCTTAGAAGTTATGACATGAGACTTCAAAATTTAGTTCAAGCACTATTATACTAAGGTGTGGTCCTTAATCTAGGGCTTTATTTGGAAAATTACACATTGGCCAGCATCTTTTGATTTACTCCTCCCACAGAACTAATAATTTTTTTGACCATTAAGGAGAAATGCAAACATGAAACCATTCCATTCTCCTTGCCAAAAGAGCATTTAAAGACACTCAAATTAAAATGGTTGAAGGAGTATAACCTTGAAATGTAGATACATTGCATTCTTCTTTCTTTATTTGTTTGGATAAGAGCTAGTGGAAAAATAAATGTTGGGTTTTTTCCTTCTCAATTCACACCAAAATATTCCACTGAAACTGTTGAGGTTTTCAGGGAAAGATCAAGATCAAAACACAGAAATTTTCCTTCTTTTTTAGATACTGATTTTTACTGAAGTATCAAGGATTTCTTCAGAAATCAGATATATGTGTGATTTAATTTTAAAGTATTAACCAATAATGTCCTCACAGCAAACAATAGAACTTCAGTAGACAGAGTAGTGAGAAACTGACTACAGTGTATTGTACAAAATTCTCCTAAACTGGAGACAAAGTTGTTCCGTTTGTGTTTGCTCTGATAAGCAAGAACCATATAAAGCACAAAAAAATGGAGATTTTTTAAAAGAAGTAACTGAAAATTCCACCCAAAAATTACATGGATGACATCTAGATTTATGTCTAACTCTATATGGACAGGGATCTTCCTAGCAAAAATTGGCCCTTCCTAGCAAAAATACAGAAATCTCACAAAACAGGACATTGAGCAACCTGGTCTAGTGAAAGATGTCCTGCCCATGACAGGGTGGTAGGAATGAGAGGATCTTTAAGGTCCCTTCCAACCCAAGCTGTTCTATGATTCTATAAGCTTAATCTAATTATGCCCAACTTTTTGCCTGTTTTGTAATGAACTCTGTTTAACTATATTCAGTTAAAAGTGTGGAGAATTTTCACGTTTAGGTCCCCCTCTCTTTTTTGTAAAGAGACGTGACAAGCTTTGCTATACTTCATATTGGCTCAGTTTTACTGCACAAAGTTTGATGTGCTCTTAAGAATTGCAAGTGG
>NW_005054333.1:6205102-6220195 GCF_000277835.1 Geospiza fortis | reverse complement strand
CTGCTGAAAGTTCTGTCAACACTTCAAAGGGGTTAGACTAGTTTTGAGAAGTAAACTCAGTCGAGGTTTACAGTTCAGGATAGTCAAAAGGCTTTAGATGAATAGCTACAATGTGAGTTCTTAAACATCCATTTTTGTAATACTTTATTTGCATATCAGAAATTTAATTATCTTCTGTCCCTTTATATGTTGGTCAAATTTTCTGTCAAAAAGAGCCAAGGAGAGTATTAAGTGACCATGAATTTCAAACTAATTTGCACACAGATCAGTAAGTAAATTAGGATTGTTAAGAGTACCACTTATTACTTGGAAGTAATTAGAATAAACTTTTGATTCACATTTGGCAGTATTTAGTCACATAGAAGTTGTCCAATGGCTTACAAATGAGGTCCATGAAAATGCATACTGAAATACTTGCAAAATCCTTCTTAGGCCACTACAGCATTGACTATGAAGTTGTAAGGTGTGGATAGAAAAATCTTGCCCTCAACATTTGGATTGAGATGTCCCTTTTAATTATATGAAGCTAAGCTAGACATGCAACTTACCATAGACAAATATCTATGTATATGTACAGATCTAGACATATAGGTATAGACATAGATATAGATAGATATATAGACAGATAGATGATACCTATCTATATCTATGTATGTATAGTGGAATTCCCACAGTACAGTAGTGTTACTTAATATTTCACAACAGGAATGTGAATTTCTCAGGAAAGTGATTTACCAAGACAAATGACAAAACAATTTCAATCATGGCTATTTAAAAACCAGAAAAGTAATCTTAGTCAACCTACTAAATGAACACAGTTCATGCAGCATTAACAGAAGACCGTTCAGAATGAATTTGTCAAAGTATTATTCTTCATGAGAGTTTGGATGTATTTTCCACCTATTGGTGACTACAACTTTTAGTAATATATTCAGGTTTATAAAGATCCTGCAAGGATACAGAATCATGTTTTCTTGTTCCTACATTACTAATGAGTAGTTTCTTGTTAATACATTCCCAACAAGCCAGTTAGCTCATGCAATACTTACAACAATGAGTTCATAAAGAAATAGTCTTTTTTTTTTGTTAGCATGGCAGTCTTGCTTCATCTTTTTCACAACATGTGCAACTCTTTCTGATTCTTTATCAATCTGTGCCTCATTAAAGTCATCCAAAGACATATGTGAGTATCCCAACACCTCAGCTAAAGCTCTCCAGTCATAAACACTCTCTGATACTGTAGACAGAACTACTGAGTAGATATAAGTCAGTTTTTTGAATGGCAATGCAATTTGTTCTACAAGATTCCTGGTTGTTAGCTCACTATCAGCAGTGTCCATAGCTTGTTCCTTAGGAATCACTTTAATGTTTTTGCAATGTACAAGACCAATCTTTCTTCTGAGAACTCCCACGTACCACTCTTTCATTTTAGTTTGTCCAATGGCTTTAACTTTGTCTTCACCAAGCAGTGCTATTGTGTCTCCTTTAAAATATTCCAGCAAATAGTCAATCTTATTCTGACGTAACACAGTTTTCAAAGCCACTCCATAAGTGTTGACACTCAAAGTTTTGTCTTGAAACTTTGGATATTTTATTGTTGGTATCAAAAGCCATGGTGCAGACTTGATTTCCTTGCGGTTTTGTAGGCGCTTTGGCCTGTTAATAATTCCACTTAATTTTGGAGCTGGATCAGGAGTTGTAACATGGAACTGTGTTACTTGGCTACTTTTCAAGATTTTAATCTGAACAAGGAAAACAAAGAAATGCATCTCCCTGCATCCAAGCATGGAAAACAGGAATTGTTGGCGGACCATTTCACCAGTTTTCAACTCCTCCTTTTTAATATTTTTGCTTTGATCTTCCATTTTTACTTGAAAGTCTGGATCACAGGATATCAAAGAAATGTTTAGGTCTTGTGGTTTTTCAAGCAGAAATGTATGCTTTCCCCACAGCTGAAACACCACAGGAGGCATACTTTTCCCCCCCTTTTTTATATCGCAAATCGTGAGTTTTCCTGGAATGTAGTTGTGACCAAAGACTGTAAAAACTGCTGTAAAAGATGGATGAATGTATTTGGGACCATAAATTCCAACTGAGACTGTTCTATGGACATAGTCCCACACGTTAGTTGCTGGAGGCTGGATTTTGCTTGCTTGTATGGCAATCACTGCATACATCACATGACTTAGGTCTGTTAGCTTTACTTGTATTGTATCTTGATAAATATAGCAATTCTCTAGCTTCTTAAAAGGTCCTTCTTTGTTGAGACTAAAAAAACACACAATATCACTCATAACTTGGCTGAGTGGATCACTCTTCACTTTAGCTGCAACTTTCACTTCTAGGAAAATGGCTTCACTTGTGTTGAGGTTGCTGAGTGTAAGTTCTATCAGAGGACTTACTGTGCTGGACAGCTCATTGTTGCATGACAATGGAGGGTTAAGGATAGCCTTTAAACCAACTTCTTGGAATTCTCCTGGTAATACATGACCCACAGGGACATGAATGTTGATATCTGAGTCAGGTAGCTGTACTGAGCCCCCTTCGTGATTCAGTTTACAAACTACATGAATGTCTGTAGCTTGTGTTTGTGCCCACCCAGGGCTGTGGCTCATGGCTTCCAAATCCAGGCAGGACCGGGTGAGCTGTCGGTGGCTCAGCCAAGCCATCTTGTAGGCTTCACGGTCATTCTGAAGCCATGTCATATCAGAAACTGTGTTTTTTTGAGGAGCTGTCTTGTGAGGATTAAATCTTTGGTTATCAACTATATCCAGGAAGTCAGAGACACTCTTGGATCGTCCAGATCTTCTTGTTGAAGCCTTTCTTAGGAGACAGTCAATATCTAGCTCATCACCTGAGGAATCCAAAGAGTCCCTATTGCTTGAAATTTTAGAGAACAAATAAGGTTTTTCCTTTAAGATAGAAAGACGCTTATTATTTTCGTTTCTATTGGAAGCAGCTATGTCATGTACAAAAGGGTTGGATCCTGACAGTTCATTCCAGAAAGGATTAGTCTTGGAAACAGATTGTGCATGTTTGAATACACTAGGCCAGTCAATATCCAAATCCAGTTTACTTTCATTGGCATCTGTTTAAAAGAAAAAAAGAAGCATTTCCTGAAGCACGGAGACTTGAGATGTTCCATTCATGTCCAACTGATAGTTTGTTAAACTAAGAAGTGACTAAATTTTCCTCCTCAAATACACATAGATAATTTCAGTATTTCTCCTTCAGGTTTTTAAACAGTATCAAAGTTGATTTAATTAAGAATCTTACTTAATAGAAAGACTGATAACAAATTAGTACTGAATAGCAAATTGGTGTTGAAGGATGTAAAGACACTTCTTTGTGGTGTTGATCATTATCAACTCATATGATTATTAATTAGCATAGAGTATGATAAAGTTCCATAGGTTCAAACCATTATATTCCATTAATCTTTGGCCTCTTACAAAATGCTGTGGACTTCTTTCCTTTGTGTCTGTCTCTTTGCAAAGATAAAACAGCTAGTTTCATTTTTCAAATACTGCAGACTGTATAGATAAATGCATTATTCAAGATTCCTTTTCATGCTAGTACATGTGCATTTAATTGATAGCAGCACTCTTACAATTTGTCTCCATGTGCGTGGAATTTGTTATACTAGCTTTCCATTAGAAAACAATCATTGATATAATTTATGAGACCTTGTACAACTTCAGGTTTGGAGAGGAATGTTTGTGTGACTACTAATTTTCTGAGATTGCATTTAAATAGACAAATCCAGGTGTGCAAGTGGTATTTATACATGTTTTCTAATAAAAATCTCAGTATTAGCAGTAATAATTTTTTTTTTTGAAGAAGAGATGTCCTTACATTTTATATTAACAATTGTTCAGAGAAACTGGTTTACAGTTGGTTGCAACTCACCCTTCTTGCAATGGAATATCTGCAACTTTTTATGCTAAGGGTTTCTATTACTTCATTTTGCCATTTTTTTCTGTATATAGAGGCTATATACAGAAATATATAGCCATGTATATATGGCTATACCATCCCTTCTTTATATATTCTTGCAAAGAGTTTAAATTTTAGAGGGAAAAGGCAGTATTTCTATTTTTTTTTCACCATAGCTATAGCTTACATTATTACACCTTCCATAGTACTTTCCATTTCCAAGGTTATTCTATACTGGTCAAATGCAAGCATGACATGCATAGAGCCACAAAAAGAAAAAACAATAATTAAGTGTTAGCACTTCTATTTTTGTTTCCTTTTACAAATTATAATAAAAAGCCAAAACCGTGATGTCTTTCCACGGTTCTGGAAAATTCCCAGTTTGGAAGTACCAAGGTGGAATTTACCTATTTGCTAGCTGCCTATCTACACAGCTCTAATATTGTCTTGACAAGAGCCTTCCAGGTGAGCTGCCAGGGGGATTGAGCCCGGGGCAGCCTCTTTTTCCTCGAGCACTTTGTCTTAACCAGGGTCACCAGAGGGGGACATGCTGTGCAAGCACCACTGAAAAGTTTTTTTGTCTCTGCCCATAGGCCAAAATCTTTCCTTGTGCTGTGATTTTATTACAGTCAGATCAGTAAAGCATATTAAAAATACAGATTAATTAAGCCCAAAATAAACATAAGGGTTGTGTTTGGGTTTTTTTCCCCATCCTAAAGGGCATGTTTCTACAGGAAAGATATAAGCAGAGAACTCTGTCAGAGCCTGAGTCACTGGGACAGACGCTTTCTCATGCCAAGAGCATGAGAAAGCACAACAGCACAATTACTGGGGTGCAGCATGTCAGCAAAGAAATAATTCCTGCTCCACAACTTACACAGCAAGTGTCAGGCTTGCTGTTATAGCTGCTACTGGACAAGAAACGAAGAGAATGCCTACCTTGTAGAGGGCAAAGTTTTCTCAGCTTTGGGGTTAAAATAGCACAGAGATTAAATCAACTTTGCCAAGACTTCAGTTTTTAAATTCATCTAACCTCAAAATTAACCTGCCTTCATGCTCTTAAAACCCTAAATTAATCTAGTTTGGCTAAGAACTTTCTCCTCTCTTCCCCACCTTGACCCCCGGTAAACTTACTCTAAGTAGCATTTGTTAATGTAACATTAAGGATTTCAACTCTTCTTCCCAGCCTGCCTGACCCAGAGTTTTGCAGAAATAAAGACTTTAGCTGGAGAGCCTTAGTACAGAAAATAGCAGAAGAGCCATACTGTAGCTGTCTGAAGGTGCCCGGTCATCCACATCAATCAAAGTCCCCTCTGACCGACTTCGAGGAATCTCTCCACTGCTTAGGGAATCTGTTCCACTACTGGAAGAATTTTCCTCCTAGAAGACAGTTAAGCATATAAAACATCAGAAAGTATGCAATCTGAAAAAGGGGAAACTGTTGAAGAATAATTGATCTTGTTCCTGTAGTGTGCATGAAAAAAAAGTGAAGGTTAGATGATGAGTAAATTTATGAACTCTGCCCAAGAGCGTCACAATCATGAGTCTTATGATTGTATGTGCATCAAACCCAGCAGATGCTACAGCTCCAGTACAATGGGATACCCCAGCCCATAGTGGAGTCCAATAACTCACAAATTTGTCTTGCAATTGGAACTGAGCCAATTATGCAATAACTTCCACTCAGGTCTTGATAAAATATTTTTTTAAAAATAAAATAGACATCCTACCTCCTGTTTTCAGGTAAGTTTGAGTGGAATCATTAAGGGAGAAGATCTATATCTGTTACTTTGCATGCCAATTAATAGAAAGTATTTTCAACCATTTCTGCTTTATTATTCTTCTTATATTCCTCTCAGAAAGAAGATCAGGTCAGATTTCCTTCTAGTCAGCTCAAGAATTACTTAAAGTGTCATTCCTTAGAGACCACACCATCATAGCAACAGCCTAAGAGAGGATATTCAGGTCTCTTTTCTTCCTTGTTCTGGCTACAAGAAGTTCTGTTTCATTTTGGTGCAGTCCCTTTGAGGCAGGCAACAAAAGGATGAGCCTCTCAAGGTACATTGCCTAATGCTAAAGAAAGCAGGAATTGTTGTGTCTCCTATAGAAAGAAGAGTTACAGAAATTTCAAGTGAGCATTTAGTATCCTACATGCTGAAATTACTGTATCCCAGAAACAGAAGTTAGAGGAAATAAAAGATGAGAGATCTTGTGCAGAAAAGCTCTTCAAGCTAGTGCTAAAAAGCAAGACATCATTTAGTGACTTTCCTGAATCCTCTCACACATCCTGTATGTAGTGAGCTATAAATGCTGACGACCAACAGATACATTAAGATATCTGGGGGAAAAAAAGAGACAAACAAAGAAACAAGGAAGGAGAAGGAAGACAGAAAGAAAATATCCAGAATTTTTTTAGGTCTGTACATGGGATACAATAGCTTTGTTTGGGAGCCTGAAATATTGCAGCCTTGTTACTACTGCAGCACACATTGCAGTCTAAGTAGATCTCTTTTTATCACTTTTAAAATAAAGAAAAAAGGATTGGGCCTGTATTTGCTGCAGCTGTAAAAAAAAGGAATTTTCAGTTTCAGTTCCAGTAGGTGAGTTATGGGAAAAGGAAGCATACCTTATATCCAAGCATTACTGCAGAAAGCTGAAGCCACCTGTTTTCATTGCCCAATGCCATGGTTTAAGATATCTATTTTTCCTCTTGCAAGTGTAAATTCGTACTTTTTGCTCTTACCACAAGCGGTACTTTCAGCTAATGGCAGTCTGTTCAGGGGCTGTTTTGTACACAAGCAGCATGCAAGGCTGAGGTCAGGCGAAGCTCAACAATCACCCAGCACCTTGAGGGCAACTGTATAGATTTTCAGGTTCCTTTGTTACCAGAAACATCTTTTATTTGGTCTTTGGAGTCCTGATTTTAGCTAGTAGGTAAAGCTAGCCTCCAAGGCCAATACATTCTGGCTTCTGCTACTACTACCCCACCAGAACAAAACTGGAAACTAAAATGCCTCCTTAGTCCCAACACCATTAATTCCAAGATCTGGTATTTCACATCTGTGTGGAGATATCACTGTTTCTTCTGTCTCTGATAAGTGAGGATATTTGATAACTTATAGAGACTCCTTAAAAGGGAATCAATTTTGCTTTGCTGTTGCATCTCAAAATGCTGAAAAACTGAACACATTGTATAAACATGCAAGGTAATTATCTCTGGCTTCTACATACACACTATGGAGGTTTAATCATGCAAGCATAAGGTATCCATAGTCTAAAATCTCAAAAAATGTACAAAAAGTAAGTCTTCATTTTACAGTACCAGTTTACTTGTTGTCAGCACTTATCTCTGACAGACAATTTGCTGATAATTCACAAGTGAATTTAAGAATAGTTCTTTAAATAGTTAAAACACCTACAATTATTTCAGTAGCTGCATAAAGTGGGAGGGAGTAAATAAGGATGACAAGAGAGCATAAGAGTGTAAATTAACAGGGGCTAAAATAGGAAACTCATGAAGAAGGGAGAAGAGAGTAAGAGGGAAAGAAAAACAATCTCTTTACACAGGGGGATTATATTGAAAGAGACATGACAACAAGACTGCATGTGGAAGTTTTTTAAACATAATAAGGACTTCTGCAAATAGAATAAACCATTTCCTTAAAGTTCCCTCTGGGAATTTCTCAAAATGTTCATCACTAGCCTGGCATAGAGATAGAAAAGGCAGATACTGAAAAGGAAAACCACTTTCAAAAATAATCCTCCACCCCAATGAAAACATTTCTTCGTATGACAGGATGATGAGGGATCCCTTGTGATTGAGGCACATCTTCAGGCCAGCCAAGCAGAGGATGAGAGAAGGGGGGATATATAAACATTCCTGGGCAAAAGATGACCACATCTGGCCAGCATGTCAAGGGATGTGGGAAATGCTGGGGACAAGCTGTACACACACCCCTGGATACTGGGCAGTGTGCCTCCTGCACAGGGTTACACCAGCTGACACCAGGGTTGAGTCCCACCTCTTCTCTGTTCCAGCCTGGGTGCTGGGAATGACTAAAGCCCCAGTTTCTTTCTATGAGACTAAGAAAATAAGAAAAGCAAAGGCTTGCCCTTTTCAATGGATACATTCCGTGATAAAATAGCATTCCAAATTAAACTTTTGATAGCAGAGACCTATTAACTAGGGACTTACCTGAACAAATTCTGAAGAATGATCACTCACAAGAGATGTGAGGTGGATATATATGGGATAAACAGGCATACTAATCAACACTGAAAGGGAAAGGTAGAAAAAGCTTTCTCTGCAAACAGAGAGAACTGTGTATAGGAAGAACCAGAGACCAAGCTTTTCATTTGCTGTAGCAGTTGAATTAGAAAGATGTAAACTGACAAGTGCTTAATAGTGCAAGGAATTATTTGACTGATAGCACGTCAATTCACAGTGGGAAGTCAGGAGGGAGTGAAGAAGTGAAGAGGTTGGAAAGAGATCAGCTGTGGAGTTGACCAGTGAGTGAACCTGAGTGACTGCAGAGAGATGTGGCATTGTACGAGGGCAAGCAACAGTTTGCCAGGTGCCTTCTGCTGAGGATTGCTTGACCCATAAGAGCATGTAACTCAAGACTCAGAGCACTGCTGGCAGCGCTGTTACAGAGGAAGAAAAATGCACTAGATGCCCTAGAGGAAGAAGAAAGTCTTGGGTAGAAAGTTCAGTTTCCCAGAAGTTAGGAGACAGATTTGCTGCAGACGGCATTTTTTGCTGCATAAAATGCCTCCAGAAATTCCTTCCAGGTTTTTCAAAATTCAAGTGCACCTTCTTTTTTTTCCCAGTCTCACTACCAAAAAAAACATATTCTGCTGTGTCTAAAACAGTGGTAATGAAGAAAATAAGAAAAGCCCAAAGGCAAAGACGTTCCCACTGCCTTTGCCTTCAAAAATAAGTAAGAACACATTCCATTGTGTTTTTTAAGTATCAACATCCCAGACCAAAACACTAGCAATTTATATTCCATTCTACCTTAATCCTTCTTCAAAAGCAGGTTTTGTTAAGAACAGAGCTCTTCTGTGGTCATGTTTCCCCATGGAGTTCTACATGTTCCCCACACAGACAGTGCTATCCTTATTCAAAAAGATTCATGGCCTTTGTGTCGAGGATGAAGTTCATGCATCAGCAGTGACAGAGCAAGAAATAGACACAGGTGTTGGTGACGTGTTTCATTCCTAAGGCTCACTTTTGAGCTACATGGGGGAAAATGACTTCCTACTTATGTGGGTTGGGTTGTTAGACTTTCAAGTTTCTTTCTGAAAAAGGAGAAATGTAAATGCATCATAACGTAAAATAAAATGGCCCTCGTCTGACCAGATACTGAGTATACTGAATTATTTAAATTCTATTATATAGAGAGAAGAAAATGAATTCTAAAGAGACAGCAATACACAGAAGAGGGAGTGTGTCAGGAGGACTGCCAACAGAAGGACATCACCAACAAATGTAAACCACTGCCCTTTCTCAGCAGACTAATATATTTTTGAGCAAACATTAGCTACCGTAATAAGCCATATTTTAACTGTCCCTTGGCTCTTGAGGCCTAGAACAGCTTTATGCAGCTCCGTGTTTAATGAAAGGCTCTTGGACCCAAGTTACAAATCTTTGATGACAGAGCTGTACTGTAGGCAGTGGCAGTACAGCATAGCAAATGGAATATTCAGCTGAAGTGAAGAAGCCTTTGACTTATTTTAGCCTGCTGCATGTGAGGCAATCAAGGAAATGTCTGTATCTCACTTATAACAGAGATAAAATTGTTTTTAATGTTCAACAGAAACATTAATGATTTAGTATGACCCAATATCTTGACATTTTGGCTGTAATTATAGAAAGGAAATTTCAATAGCTCTATCTACTAGTTTACTCTGTTGTTAAACAGTTGCCAAGTTTGGTACCTACTTTTTCAATGTTCTGAAAATTTATCAACCTGTGGGAACAGCAGAGCCATTCACATTGAACCCAGGGCTTAGACTTTCTGCAGACCCAACATTTGTCTGCATGGCTGCTTGGAAGTGACACAATCACTTTTATAATGCTTCACCTGAGCTGCAGCTAAAGGGTGGTACTCTCAGCACAGCAAAAAGGGGAATTGAAATGGGTCATCCTCTCAGTACATTTCCACTATTTTGCAGGTGGGTTTTTATAGGCTCTGCTCAGGCCTGCACAACCCAGAACTGACTGCTTTTCAGCCTGTTTGGGGAACACTATGCAAACAAAAATAGCTATACTCTACACACGCCCTCCACAAGGCAAGTAACCTTCCTTTCCTTCCACACATCTACACTTCTAAAACTACTTGTTATAAGCATAAGTGGTAGAGTGTTTATTTTCAGTTATAAACCACACATTTGGGAATATTGCTTTCCAAAAGCCTCAGGAATGTGTAGTTAAGTTTTGATGTTATCTTTTAGATTTTCGTTGCCACTCTGAAATACTCCACTGTTTCACTCAGGCCTCAGGAAAAAAGAAACTTCTTGCCTTCTACCTACTTCTTAATAACTACTTCAAGAACAGGGAATGGAAAATAAAGATATCACTAACAAATTGCTTAAAAGATCCAACTTTGCACTATGAAACTGCAATATTTTTTTTTTTCAGGAACAGAGAAAACATTGCAAGTTTATTAGCCTAATTCTTCTATGGCTCTCCTTACACCTATAAAAACAATAGTTAAAAATCACACTGAATTCTCACTTAGTGTGTATACTTGTACACGCTTTGGAAGCACAGTGAGTTTATTCACTTTTGGAGGTTCTGTGAAACAACTTTTGGTTCACAGAGATTACAATACTACAAGTATTGTAATGTTGTACTACTGACTGAAGCCAACAGCTGTTCCTTCAAAGTGGATATTGAAAGTACTCTGTAAGGAACATCTTTAATTTAGAAGTTTCACTACAAAATAAAATTTCCATTTCTAGGTGCCACAAATGTTTCAGTGTCACCATAACTCATGCATTAAACATTGCAGAGCAAGGCAAAGTCTGTATCTACCACATTCTGCCTGTGAACCAGAGCCCTGCTGCTTTTCTTTAAGTACTTTTAATGTTTGCTAGGATGACACAGAAACCTCAGCTATCAAAAATTTTAATCAACCTAGAGAAGTGGGAGCTACCAGGATTCTTAAAATCTCTGTTAGCTATTTATATCCCTGTGAACTATAGCTGTGATCACAGGTTTTTAAGTACATGATACCTCCAAAGTACTCTATATTTCATTACCCTGATTTCTTCTTCTCTTTTCACTCAGCTAGACTTTTTCTCACATCCAGGCTGCTTGCAGGAATCACGCTGGGTTTTTAACTGAGCAGCTTGCCTGTCAGTGGCAAGTGGAGACATCTGCCCACTAGCTTGCCTTAGACAGCACTCCCAGATCTGCACAGTATTCATTATGTCCTGCCCTGGGAAAGGCTCATGTCTGAGTCTGTTGATGCCACAAGTCAGCTTTGGGCAGGATAGATAGGAGCTGAGGTCTTTGAGGGCAGGAAGCAGTGGTGGGGGACAGAAGTAGTGGTAGCATAAGCTGAAATCCTTTCCATCCCTCAGAGTCACTGGGGCATGACCAAAAAGGGAAAAAAACATCCTTCCTCTGTCCAAAAGACTTGATTGTGGCAACTCTCTTCCAGATTTTTCCAGTTATATATAGAAAATAGCACATCTACTATCCAGCCAGAAAGCAAGCAAAGGATCCACTTTCCAGACAATCAAACCCAGGTCAAGTAGTGAAGTAGTTCTTCAGTTCTTCCATAGAAATTGTCAATCAGGCACTTCCGAGTTACATGTTTCATAGAAATAATTACTTTCAAATTTAAGGACTGAGCACAGGCAGGGATGAAATCCCTCTTGATTTTCAACATTTAAATATCTCATCTGACCCAGTGATGTGATAAAAAAATCCTGCAAAATTGTGCTCTCTTCACAGCATCAGGATAAAGCAGAATGCATCAAGGAAACCACCCACAGAGAAAGACCAGTGTTTTAGTTGCTCGTAGTGTCGCAGACATCCCTTTCACTAAAATCCTTTCTTTAGGATTTTTCCTTCTGGAAAGCTGAGGCCCCAGCAACAAAAGGTAAACAATAATTTTCTGCTGCTGTGGGATGCAACAGGGTGATCCGTGATTGGTCTCGTGTGGATGTTTTGGTTCAGTGACCAGTCACAGCAGAGCTGGCTCTCTGTCGGAGCCAGCTCCCTTGTAATCATTCTTTCTTTCCTATTCTTAGCGTAGCTAGCTTCTGGAAACCCTTCCTTCTTTTTCTTTTTAGTATAGTTATAGTATATGTATATATCTTAAAATAAAAATCAAGCCTTCTAATCATGGAGTCAACGTTCTCGTCTCTTTCCTCATCCTGAAAACCCTTGTGACCACCGTCACACTTGTAGCTCTTAAAGCTCTTGAAATTATTATTGTAATTAATATTAACAGCAGACCTTGAGCACTCAAATCATCTGGATATGTTGCAAATATGTGGGATAGTTTTTCTGCTCTTTCAGTTTAGGAATGATATGACAAACTGACGTGGATGACACTGTGTCAGGATCCAGTCTTGAACATCCAACTGTGGGACTAAATTGCCTGTCAGTGTGCTGCCTGGATAGTGACACTTTATTTTGGACAGGTGTAGATTGAAGATGCATAAGCAAAATATGCAATAAGAGCCTTCCAGGAAATTGAACCTGATATCCAGGCATATAGAAGGTGCCTTTAGGCTTCTGGTGTCCTAGTTTCAGCAACTTGAGGTGAGTGCCCAGAGAAGGATACAGGGGGACACTACAATGTGCTGTGCTTTTGATAAGGTACTAGAAAAGCTTCTTTCCATGAGCATGACAGAATTCTGCCTCAACACAAAGGAAAAACATGTCAGAAAGTCTGTACTGTCAGTTGAACCCTTTCACATGGAACCACTTTGATTTGATATTGGTTAACTTGGAGTGAGGACAAGAAAACCCCAACACACACACCAACCAAAAAATGAATTAACAGAGTAACACATTTTCTTTGCAAGAACACAAAGAATTTTCTTTGCAAGGTTTACACTGTCTCAGGCAAGCTTTCAAAATATATAAACTAGCAAAAAAATACCCCAGTTGTGTAGGGCAAGAATGGCATTGTGAAGAGGGGGGATACATGTCAATCAGTTGTCCCATTTCTCTTGGGAAATATAAAGGAAGAGAAATACTGAGATGGCAGAAAGAATGGAAAATGTGTGACATGTGATCAGGTCAACATGGAAAAAATTATTAAAACAGGCAAGTACCTGTTTGGGAAAAATAATTACATTAAATATAGTAGAAGAAAGTAAATCCATTTGACAAGGATTCTTCTGGTTATAATTAGAGGTTAGGTCAGAGAGTTAATAACTGCAAGCATAATCATTCTTCAATGCATCCACAAACTACATTTTGCTCTACTTGACTGACCACATAACAGGCACAGGGAACATGTACCAGCACTAATAGTATGTTTGATAGATCACAGTAATATTCACAAGGAAAGACTGTAACTTTTTTTTTTTTTGTATATTGATCTGTTTTGACTGAAAAACTTGTTTAATAATCCTTGACACTTTAGGAAGAACATGGCAAAAAGAGCATCAGAAAGGGAATCTTAATCACAGAGACAACTTCCAAGATAAACTGCAGAAAGTGAACTTTTCCTTTGTTGCTTTTTATGGCAATTACAGTTCCCCAAGTTTGGTTGGATCTTTTCTCCAGAAGTGAGACATCATTGCATTTAAACCATTTGTGCTTGTGTTGTTAATAATAGTCTGAGTTGTCCATTAAGTTACAGCTGCCAATATTTTAAAGTTATTTTTGACAATGTAATTTTGAAGAGAAGAAGGGAGGGGAGTTCATAAAAATGCATTTTGTTCTCTAAAAGCCGAAAACAGCACCTCTCATTATACTGCAGACTCTCCCTTTACATAACAATCACACATGCTCTTGACAAGAAAAGGTCCAATTATTTCTATCTAATAGGATACATGTTTAAATGGATAGTTTCTCTACTAATGAAGGACATTTGAACCTCTGAACTGAATACTTTCACTGAAATAATATGACTGCCAGATCAACTGTAAAATGGTAAAGATCCAGCAACAAAAAGGAAGTCAGACAAAGATAGACTGCCATGCAATATCAGGTCCCATTTAGTGATCCATCTCTAATTACAGAAGACTGCACATAGCAGGGGAAAAAGGAAGAAGTCCTAGCTAAGAAAATTAGGAAGTGCTACTTCCAGTACTGCTGGTAGTTTTAGAACCAAAATGACAGTGATTCTATTAAAAAAAAAAAAAACCAAAACAAAACAAACAAAAAAAAAACAAAAAAAACCAAAAAAAAACCAAAAAAAACCCCAAAAAACCCCAAAAAAACCCCAAACAAACAAACAAAAAAAACCCACACCAAAAAACACCCAAAAAACAAAAACAAACAAACAAAAAAAACCAAAACAAACCCACAAAATAAGCCCAAAAACCCCAAACATTAAATACAGCATTCATGGTCACTGGGGATCTTCTTCTGAAGGAGCAATCAAGTTTGGAAAGATTTGAGGCAACAAGTCTCCAAAAAATTGCATGCCCTTATGTGTCCAAATTTAGTTTTTAAATCTAGCTGCTTTACAGGCTCATTCATTGAACTGTCTATTCCTACCTGTTTAGAGGAGGGCATCTATACTTTTGGTCATTATTGTTTAGTACAATAAGCAGAATAACATGTTCAATCTGATCCACTTTTATGCATCAGTTATGGTCACCCTTCTTTACAGAAGTGAAAGCAAGAAGTGTAAGAGATAATTGTTCCAGGTCTCTTCTTCCTCCCATCCCTATATTCTTTAACCACCTTCATTCTCTTCACTGCACCGCAGTATCCAACTGTGTTTTCAGCAGCAGTTCTCCTTCTGGTGATGCACACCATTAGCCTAGATGCAGTACCTCAGTGGAAAGCCAGTTTTCCCATCCAGGAAAACCACACTATTATCTTGCAATTGATAGTATTATCCACTGGAAGCATCTTAAGGCTGTGGATTCTCCCTGAACAACTCAGACACAGAAGCCATTCCCGAGGTTCTCACCAGACAGTTGGCTGATATCCAAAATTAATCAGTGAAATTT
>NW_005054333.1:6199945-6205047 GCF_000277835.1 Geospiza fortis | reverse complement strand
TCTCTATACCCCCCAAAAACAACAGCAGAGCTCCAGCTTGCTTTTCCTGACATCCCTGTCCATCAGCAGACAGGTACCCTACTTTCCCACTGGTTCCTACTCTTCCTTTTGAGCCAACACCACTGAGGGCAAAATTTGATGAAGCAGCTGAGAGTTGTAATTGCTCAGCAATAGTCTGACCTGACACTATACACTAATGGGTGCCTAATGATGCAAGAAATCTATCCCACACAGGTCTAGAATATTTTTCCATACCATTTGCCAAGAAAGCTTAATGTTAATAATAACTTAATGCTATTCATTCTCTGCATTTAATATGGCAGTGGTGCAAAGAGAAAGAAGGCAGAAAGCTGTTGCTTTCTTCTTTCTTATTTCCTTCCCTATCTCCACACAGGTTCACTTGCTATGACACTGTGTTAGAGATTTTGAGAGAATGAGCATAGGACAGAAAATGAGGATGCCAGTGGCTCAAGCTTTATAATGGAAAAGGCTCTCCACTCCAGTCACATGTCAAAGGAAAAAAAAAACAAAACAAACCAATCCATAAATTATCATAAATTTCATCCTTTTACATACAAAAAATAGTCAGTTTAGTTGCAGAAAAATTTTCATTTGTCCCAAAAAATCTGGCTGGCATCCTGAAATAAAAGCAGTAGCTGAAGAGATGTAGTCACAAATTGCTTAGGAAGTTGGACTGAAAGCAAACTTATTAAATTCCCAAAGAGAGTCTCTCAGATACCCCTGCAGAAAATCTCCAGGACAATGATTCAGAAATGCAGCTGATTATACTCCATCAGTTCAAAATATCTGCCCAGACTTTTATTTCAATTTTTCTGTCTCAGCAAGCTTTACCATTTTTCACCACAGCTGAAGTTATTGCCTTTCCAGTGGAAGTGAAAGGCTGTAGATCAGTAACTCTTAGATAGAATCACAGCATTTATACCATATATTATGTCCAGCTTCTCCCTTGGTCTGCCCCTGTTTCCTTCCCCCCTTCCAATAAATAAAAAACAAGCAAAACAAAACAACAAAAACCCAAAAAAACAAGTAAAAAAACCAAACCAAAAACCCCAAACTCTCAACAAAACAAAAACCCAAACCCTCAACAAAAACAAATCCACAACTCCAACCATTCTTGCCTTTTTCCAAGAACTTTTACAAGCAGAAAATTTATTTTCACCAAGAAAAGTGGAGAAAGAACTGGCAACTCCTAAACCTTGTGACAGTCCTAGTTTCAATCCTTTGTTTTGCATCAGCATTCACAGACACTGAGCATGCTTGCCTTTCAATTTTATAAAGGCTAAGCATGTTCAATATTTTATACTATTAAGTCTTGGACAAATCTGAAGCTCCATGATTACACTAGCTTCCTACAAAAAAACAAAACAAAAAAAAAAACCCAACAAAAAACAAAAAAAACCCCAAGGCCAAAAAACCCCAAACCAAAACAAAAGAAACAAACAAACAAAAACAACAACAACAACCAAAAAACCAAAGAGGTATTATCTAAACCCACCTCTGTAGCTATGTGATTCTCCACTCACAAGAAAGAATAAACATCTGGTATACAAAGTGAAACTACTCATTAGGCTATTGTCAGACTACAGAAATTACAGAAATTTGATTTGTGACCACTAGGATATTTAAACATCCTGCAAAACCACATTAATTTTACAACTACTATTTGGAAATTAAATTTTCATGTGATGTCTAGAGTTGTTTTCTCTGACTGCCTGGCTTGCAGGAAGGGAGGATAATCCCTCCCTGCTGAAGGAAACTACTGACAGTGTCCTATACATTGGCTACAGCAGGTTGAAAAGAACAGACATCCATCTCAAATACCACTAAACACCCCAGGGCACAAAGTCCCTACAAGTACCAGCACAGGCCCTTTCTTTTTGGGATCTATGTTTCTAGGCAGCTAGAGTTTTTCTAGCTGGTCTGCTTCAGACTGATCAGTAACAGCAGAGCAGCCTTTGCTTTAGAAAGAAATGGATCAGATACAAGGTTACAAGTCAAATAAACTAAAATCCAGACCTCACTTACAACAGCTTTTTAGTGCTGTGATTTTCCTCGTTAGGAACCTGAAGGCACCTGCCATGTGTTAGGTCAGAGAATTCAGCCTATTCAGGAACACCTTCCAAATGCCAGCCCTAAAGAAAAACTTTTTCTGGTGTCACCTTCATAAGTTTACTGCCCTTGCTCCATTTGTACCACAACGTGGGAGGAAGAAGTCACAGCCCTTCCATAAGGTCACTGACTTTGATGATCAAAGCATTCCCTTACCCATCTCACATCCTTAGCATCAAGTCTTGAGTTTTACACCTTTAACTAGCTCCTACACCTCAAGATAATAAGGTTCAAAATGTGTGTTTTGTTATGTGAAATACTGCAGAACCTTATATGCAAAATTCCACTGTTCAGTTTTTCTTAATCAAATTTGTTATTTTGTGTTGGATTTGTTTTTCTATAGAGATCAGCATACACAATATATTTACAGTGCAGTTGAAAGACTGTTCAGGTCAATCAGCTCACTCCTACCACTGCACATATATCCTTGCCATCACTGCCAGTGGTTCCTTGATTAAGGTATACAAGTGCCATGATGTCCTAAATATCATAAACATCATTTTAACATTTAGCTTACAAATAGCAAGTCAAGCACACACCTTGATGTGCACTTTGATGCATGACACCAAGTAACCTTGCTTAAGGCATTTTTCTTTCGCTGTAATGAGACAGGAGACTCCTGTTATTTGTTTTATCTCTATCCTACAGACACATGTAATCCTGATTGTGCAATTTATTGAACGTGTTTTTCAGCCTTCCTTTTATGGCAATTATTCATCTATATTTCAGGTCACTGATGATGACAAGCAGGTATTTGCAGAACACAAGATTCTCCAACAAAGAGTTGTCTAATACAGAAAGGGAAAGAAAAGCATGAAGTATGTCAATAGATACTCAAATGAAATATATTCTGCTTCCAAAACTTCATCTAAACTTTAATTTTTCAAATATTCTTGGAGGTGCATGGTCCAAATGTTGGCCAGCATGAAGTTAGTTCAGGTCAGCTCCTGACAGATCACCACCCAGGGTTGTATTTGTATAGGTTCCTTCATCTGTAAATATTAGAAGTTTTGCTCCCAACTTTGCTCAAAATTTGAATCATTATGATCTAACACCTTCAATAATGTAGTGGTTTTTTGTTAACTATTATACAACTATCTCACATCCACCAGAAGTGAAAAGTATCACAGAGAAGGTCATCAATGAGAACATAAGATATTTGTCTAAGATGGTGCAAGTTCTAGTCTTTAGAAGTTCAAGAGATTTTACTCCACACTAGAAGAAATGATGTCACGCCCCAACAGTCTTGATAAATGTAACTAAACAGTTTGATGTGAAAACTCATTCAGATAATTTTATTTTACAGTGCAGATTCATCTCAAATTGCTGATTTTAGCAATATTTAAAATGGTAAGTCACTGTCTATTGTCATCATTCAGTATGTTGAATCATTAGCATCCACTCAAGTAACTTCATTTTAGAGTTCTTTAGAGATCAGCATTTAAAAAAACTGAAGCTTAACTCATAATCCATAAATCAACCTCCTGCCTACAGGGAAACAGAGTGAGCTTTTGCTGCACTTTCTCCATATTAGGAGAGACATGATGTGCCACCTAGGAAACATTTAGGTTTTTCTATTAGCCTCATAGACCTATCTGTGAAAAGAT
Source organism: Geospiza fortis (assembly GCF_000277835.1). NCBI lineage: Eukaryota > Metazoa > Chordata > Aves > Passeriformes > Thraupidae > Geospiza > Geospiza fortis. Next base: position 6,201,310 of record NW_005054333.1, on the reverse strand, counting down.
GCAGATTTTGGAACCACAGGCATAGAAATCTGGAAAATCCTATGATTATGATAATTTCAGAATCACCAAATTTGATTTATTCATAGATTTCAGAGAAAAAAAAACCCAACAAAACAATCATCTTTCTTTTTCTTATGAAGAATCAAGGCCATAGAATTTTACCTAGCTGTTATTGTGGACAAATTATATGATTGTAAAACTTTTTATTGGACTGAAAATGTTAAAAAAGAAAAATCCAATTCTGAGCCTGAGAGCTTGTGTTTATATTGTGTTTGGGCTCAAATCAGGGCTTTCTTTTACTTTTTCATTGGTATTCTTATGGAACTAGCTGTAATAGCATCCCTCTGCTAAGCTTTGTACAAATACATAAAAACAGAGCCTCATACCAACAGATTGTTTAATGCACAAGATAAGGAAGGGTAGGAATGGGCGAAAATGGAGATAAACAAGTTTGCATATAATAAAATCATAGAATAGTTTGGGTTGGAAGGCTACATTTGAAGGTAACCTTTGAAGGTTAAGTAGTCCAAAGTCCAAACCAAGATGGGAAGACCAAACTACAAAGAAACTGATAATCATATTCCAATGTCTTCCACCCCTACTGTAAGAATTGTGCAAACAAGTGCTAACTCCTTAAAAATCCGTCTCCAAACAGCTTGTCCCAGACCACGCAGAAAATCAGTGAATGGGAGCAGGGCTTGAAAGTGCCGCGGGAAGAGAACTGTCACTAAGACCAAAGGGATGAAAATAATTGCATAAATATCACAAGAGTCCTTCTCTCAAGTGCCTACACCCTGAAAAGGCAAATAACTGGTGCAAGGCAGGTATTCATAACACCTCCTGGCAGCCTTTGACACTGCTATGTTTGTCTTCCCCTTCCAGCTGTGAGCAGAAATCAGATACAAGTTTAGCTACGTATAGCAGGAAAATACAGATATAGACACATACACAGTGTTTCTCTCTCCCACGTCTTCATTTATCTGGTAAAACAATTTACTAGTAGCCAAACTTAGAAGACTCATACTATTTATTATTGAAAAATATTTGCAGTGGTGGAAAATGCAACTTCCATCAAGTTCAGACTTTCAAAATATTGTCCTTCTGTTTCTGCTACTATTTATTGCATGAGATGAGGAAAAGTCTAGGGAAGTTCTTACTTATCTGGGGAGCACGTGAGTGGTGCACACAATACCTTTTGCTGTGTGTTTTGTGACTACAGTACAATCATTACTGGTTAAAATACACCAGGGAATTCCAAGGTGCAAAGGGCTCTCCTACACATTTTCCTGATTAGTAGCACTTTTCTGCTCTGCCATGTTAGTGTCCACTGCTCAATGCAAGCCGGAAAAGAGGAATAGAAGGGAA
>NW_005054333.1:6147131-6199752 GCF_000277835.1 Geospiza fortis | reverse complement strand
GGAAGGGAAGGGAAGGGAAGGGAAGGGAAGGGAAGGGAAGGGAAGGGAAGGGAAGGGAAGGGAAAAGAAAAGAAAAGAAAAGAAAAGAAAAGAAAAGAAAAGAAAAGAAAAGAAAAGAAAAGAAAAGAAAAGAAAAGAAAAGAAAAGAAAAGAAAAGAAAAGAAAAGAGGAGTCCCTGAACAGAACAATCTGTCATTACTCATGTTTGAGACACTATAATTTCACACAGAGCAACAGGTAACAATTAGTGTTACAGGAATTAGGGCAGTGCTATGTGCTATGAATAAATTGATATTTCTTGTCTCCCTGCTGTGCACCACCCCTCCCAACTTTACAGAGATCCTGGTAAAGCTAGTGGATCAGAATGAACCCAAGAAGGTTATCATCACATCACAGCCTTTTCTCCAATGCTCAGAGGTCTTGTGTGAGATCGTGTATGAATATAAACCAACCACTTCAAAGTTTCGTCAGTTGTCCCTCCCCCAAGTTATTTCAGACAATGTAATTTCTTTTTAATTACACAGCTTAGTGCATGTACAAAAACAGTTTATTCTAAATGTAAATACATATCCAAACTTTGGTCCCATTAGGATAATAGGACAGAAATGAGGCTTTAGGATTTGCTACAGATGGGTCACGAGCTTTGCATGGACTTGTGAAACTTTTGGAATTTTCTACAGACATAGGCTCAGGTGAGAGCTTGAACAACTCCTTGTCAAGTTGTTACATGAATGTTTTGCGTTACAGCTTATTCAGCCAGGAGAAAGGAGTTTCTTCCTTTGGCATGATCACAGGATGACTGGCACAATGGACTAGCAAGGCTGTTGGCAGTTATTAGTAGGTACAGATGAAACCTGAAAAAATATCATTATATCTAACTAGAGGTCAGTGCAGATTAAAGTATAAACCAATATGATTTAGAATAATTTTAATCAGTTTAAATACTTGTGAGGCCCTATTTAATGCAGGAAAATATTATATGCCTCCATGGAGAGACAGAAAGTGATTAAAGAATTAGTTCAGAGCAAGCAAGCCAGGAACAGAAGAAGGGTCAAGTCTCCCAAGTCTTTAAAGTGTTAGAAAAGAAATGAGATCATGTGGCATTGTGCTTGAGGCTAGGCCTGGTCTTGGGGATGCCATCTGACTGGTGGCTGGCTGTCTGGCTGCTCCAGAAAACAGCAGTCCTGCCTCTCCTTTGCATCAACACTGGTGCTTATCTGGTCTCACCCGGAGCTGGTCCAGGCACAATGACTCAGTGTCCTCCTGTGCTGGCCTGCAGGAAGCAATGGCTGGGCATGAGGAAGGGGACAACCCTGTTCTGCAGCACCCAGCCATTACTGAGCTTAAATGGAGTTCAAGGAGTTACCCAAAGTGAAGTGGCAGCTTTCCATCTCACAGTTGTGCAGCAGAGAAGAACACAAAGATTTGTAAGTACTTTGAGTCTCCAGTGAAAGCAGACTTTCTCTAATAATTCAAAAAGGCCCTTTCCCCATTGAGAGAGCTGAAGAAAATGGCAACATAGTCTACTTTTTACATTTTGGACTCAAAAAATTGTCATCTAAAGTCTTTTGTAAGTACATATCCCAGACATAAGGCCTCAATTATTCTCTTCTGGGCTGTGGAATTTCAGAGCGTTTCAACCTGCAGAGTCACTCACACAGCAAGGGAGAGGCAGCATATAACACAGTTTTCAGCTAAATAGTCAGCCATCTTCTCCTTGATCAGGCTGGCTTACAAGGTGAAGTTCAGCTGCACAAGAAAAGGACTCCTACTCTTACAGTAAATAATCAGTATATGCCTTCTATATAATTTCATGTACCTCCAAACCTAAAAACTTTTGCTCATCACCAAAAGGACACCAAACCAGAGCCCAAAAACTTCTTTGCCACAAGCTACACAATTGTTTCAGTTTTCTGGTGCTTTCAGTGTTTCAAAGCCCTGATTCAGCTTCACCATTGCTCCTTGGTAGGGATGTACTGCAGTGACCCCACATATTGAAGAACACAATAGGCTCTTTGAGGAAATTCTGGGGGCTGGAAAGGGAAAGTCAGTAGAGAATGCTTTGACAGTGTTTGCTCACAAACCAAAATTACTGAGATTATTAACACTAGAGCAGACTATGAAGAACTACAGGAAAGCCTAACAAATCAGTGTGAGATTAAGTTTTTTGTAGATAAGAAAAGGTGGTCTCAAAGGAACAATTTAAAATTACTCATAAACATTGATTTTTAACCTAGTTGAGATTTCTTAGGAAAAGCCTAAGCATGACCTTCAGCAGTTTAAAAAGGATGTGCAGAAATGCAAACGGGATACTCATCTGTACTGAGAAGCAGATGAAAAGATAGTAAAATATTGCAGGGCTAATTGAAGTACATGTTTTCCATTAGTATATGATATCACTTTACTCAGAAATTCAGTTTCTGAAAAAACCTACCTATTTTCTCCTGAAATTGCAGACTTGGAGGAGATGAACTGAAAATAATTCCAGAAAGAGGGTAAGAGATGAGAAAAGAGGATTTCCATAGAAGTTAAAAAGATCTAAGGTAAAACTTGACTAAACATTTGGGGATAGCAGCAGTATATGGGACATCAGGAGAGGAATGATATTCAAGTAGCTTTTTTTATCTTTCCAAATCATGTTTTATTTTCCACTGTGGGATCTGTGACGTAAATTGCAATTCTATGCAGTAGAAGTGATAGAAGAGCCTATAGTTCCAGACAGAAATATGCTTATTGTTTTACAAATTTTGTTACAAGTATGCACCATGTCTGTGGTTATACGCACCATGTCATGATGAACTACAGCTGCCACTACTTCAGACCTCAGCTTTTCAGACAGGAGGACATCCTCTAGTGATCATCAGATTAGGCTGACTAATTGGTTGTTCTGTCCAAAAAAAGCCAGTCTTTTGACTATTACAGCAGTGTGATTTATACTTCTGCACTGTGTCAGTTTTTGTTGCTTGTTCTACATATTTTTTATCCATATTTCAAGGGTAGACTTCCCTGCAGGTTCTAGTGCCAAAGTTTACAGTGGCATGAACACACGTAGTTTCTCAAGGATCTTGAGTTTATCTATCTTGAAAAATAGAGAGGAATGGCATCCAAATTCAGAGATAGCAAGCATCAAAGATTTTTTTTTCCCTTGGATACCATTCATAGAAACCTCCCACAGATAGTCCACCAAACACAAATATTCCTGGGCCAAAGGGGGAAATCACTATGATAAAGAGTTACAAAAACATTAAACAACAAAGAAGTGTGCGATTGAACCCAATTAGCCGTTTTCATAACAAGAGGAGAAAGACAAGGAAGCAAGACAGCACAAGAACTTACACCAAATATTTAAATGCTAAATAAACCTTCTATTACAACATACTATGGCAAGTCCAAAGAAGGGCAAAAATAGTTGATGAGAGGGGACCCAAGTATTTTGGGGAACAGCTGAGGGAGCTAGGGTTGTTTAGGCTGGAAAAAAGGAGGCTCAAGGGGGACCTTATTACTCTCTACAGCTACCTGAAAAGGAGGCTGTAGTGAGGTGGGGGTCAGCCTCTTTTCCCAGCTAGCAAGCAATAAGGCAAAAGAAAATGGCCTCAAGTTGTGCCAGGTAAGATTTAGGCTGGATATTACAAAAAAATTCTTCACCAAAAGGGTTGTCAAGCTTTGAAACAAGCTGTTCAGAGAAGTGGTGGAGTCACCATCCCTGGAGGTATTTAAAAGATGTATAGGTGTGGCTCTCAGGGACATGGTTTAGTGGCAGACGTGGCAGTGCTGGTGTAATGGTTCGACTTTATGTTCTTAGGGGTCTTTTCCAACCTAAGCAATTCTTTGATTCTATGACTCTATGTAATTAGCCTGTTGAACATACTCCCACAGGATATTGTTGTAGTAGTGAATACAAATGTTGGTATTCCTGGCTGTTAATGTACCCAAGGCAAAGACCAAACTCTGGATTCTAACATGTCAATAACCAGCTTGAACTTGTGCTGTTAATCCCGTTGTGTATGTCCCACCCAACACAGACACTCTGCAGCTGTTTTCAGAGTATAAATTCAGTGTCAGAGCCTTTTCTATTAACTACTGTCAAATACATGATTTTGGGCCAGGGAAAGTGCTGCCAGTGGGGCAATTTGAGCCTCCCAAGATCTACCCAGCAGCAATAATTCCTTCACTTCTCCTCTCCCTGTATCAGTTACTCAGGAGGACACCTATTTCCTTTTCATAATAATGCCAGTCAAAATCTATTTCCAAGCTGTTAACATTTTGATCTTTCTTCTTAAAAAAAATACCTCCATATGAAAAAAACTGGTATTAGCTGAGTGGTAATAACAGATAGGAAAAGAACAAGAGCTGTTTCCTTTTTTGTCTTTCACTTAAATCTTTCTATTTCTACAAGCAGCCAACTCTGCTTGTTATTTTTTAGCCATAGAGGGAGTTGGTTCAAGGTATGTCAGCATGATAGGTCTTGCCTCCACTTAGGCTGAAGGTATTATCTTTCAAGGATTCTTTTAATAGAGAATGAAAATTTTAGTGTCCAGAAGTATATGTGCTCTTTAAACTCTCTCTGACTTCTAATGGCTGCCTTGTTCTCAGGGAGGATTGTTAGGGGGTGTTCACCATTCTGATCTCAAAAGCTGGAGGCCAACCCAACAGCTGCAAGCATGGACTGTTTTAGTTCATATAGTCCTTCAATAAAACCAAACCAACCAATCAACCAGCAAAAAAAACCACAAAGCCCACAGAGGTGCATGCGCACACACTCACCCCGATCTACAGCAGCTCATTTCACAGAAGTAAAAAGAAAGAGAAGACAAGCTTAAAACTGATTAAAAATTTTAGGAGGGTCACCATTACTTATGTTCTCAGCAAAGGTAATCACCAGCACTTAGCAGGTGCCTTTCTGCACACATCCCAAATCACCCTGGGGTACGATATCATGCAATTCAAAATGTCCATAAGTTCTGCACCTTCTCCAGTAGCACCTGGAACTAGCAATGGCCAAAAGATAGTATTGGACTGATGCAATAGTGCTAGGCAAAAAACTACTCTGATATTTCAGATCCTCCAATGTATTTTAAATGTAAACAGCAAAATATACTTGAAAGAAAAAAAAAAAAACAAACTCACCATTGTGGAAACTAAGAGCTTTTCCCTGGATCCAAATTATGTTTTTGCTCAAGACATCAGTACTGTTGGAGGAGCACTTATTCCTGCTCTGGCTTAGAAACGCTCTGGCGTGCTCAGAGTTCAGGTGGTGCTGGAGCACACCTGGCGAGCCTCCCTCCTGGGAGTGCTGAGCAATGCCTGCTGGAATGTGCAGTCTAGCAGGAACCTGGCACCGCTGGTTCGAACAGACAGGCGTGAACCATGGGACTACATTACCCATAATTGCCTTGAGCTGGTTCATGATTACACCTGAAACCAGGGGAGGTGGTGTGGAAGTTTCACCTTAGGGGGGAGAGAGATAAGCAGAGGAGAAGGAGGAAGCATGTGCTCCTTGTGTGCCACTGGAACAGACTGAGGATTTTCTATTTTCACATGCCACGCTGCAGATATACTGAATTGCTGGGAGAGGTTCAAAGAGTGGCCTTCTGATTAAGGTCAAGTTAGAAATAATTAGATTTACTGGCAGTGAATACCGTGACTGAAATTGCTTGAACCTGTATGACCGGTTTAGGCATCTCTGTGTATGTGAGAGAATCAGACAACTGGATATAAGGAAGCAAGTGAAGGAGGGGTGGCAGTGGCCTAACATAACATATCTACAGAGGAGGGAATACAGAAACATTTGGCAGGGTGAGGAGGAAAACGTTCCTTTTTAGCCCCATGTCCTTTAGGAAATAGTAAATTTTCCCATATGTTATATTGCAGGTGTTTTTTTTCAGTGACTTAAGAATTTCATAGAATAAAGCTTAGAAGGAGAAAGGTTACAGGAACAGACAGATAAGAAAAACGTGCCAGGAAGGTCACAGGGACTTGGAGAAGGGATGATTTGCCTATCCTGTTTTTATTTGCCACCTGTGGGTTTATGACTCTAAGGACTCACAGGAGAAACTCCCCTTTCATGGAAAGAGGTTTCACAGGCTTCCTAAACCTGCATTCAAAAAGTTGAAGTATAAGTCAGACAGGATTTAAAAAATGGAGAAAGGCAGAATCCTGGATATTTATGAATAGTGTTAATTGGTGGGAAATTTCCAACAAATAAGCAACCTGCCAAAATAAGTGGTTATGTTTGATCTGACAGCAAAGTGGAATGAAACTCAGCAAACAGTTTCATCCTGAAAAAGTGAAGTTTTTGGCCAACTATTTCAATGAAATGTTCAATCCATTACAGCACCATTCAGAGAACTGAACACTTTTTCTCCCACCCAACCCAGCAAATAGCCTTTTCCACCTCATCATACATGACAAAGATGAAGAAAGAGATGCCCCATCTCCAAATGATTTAAGCAACAGATTTTTGAGAGAGCTTTATCCCACTATCTGAAGCAGGATGTTAGAGTAATATAGCATAGTTATTCACTCTGTGCTAAAACGGCCAGTTACAGAAAAATTGGGTGATTTCTACTACCACTGCTTCTTTAAAGGCATAGTTGGGAAAATTAAGATCTGGAAATAGAAAGTGTAGGACAGATAAGCCCTGTCAGACACCAGGAAGAGAAGGGAAAAATTTCCAGTGACATTTAGTGGCTTGCCCAGAGCTATTAAGAAAGCAAGCATTTAATTTACATTATATGTTTCATTTTCTGGGGTTTTTGAGCTTTCTTGAGGTAGATAATGTCAAACCAGTTGAAACTCACCGTCATACTAATATTATCTAATAATAAATTAAGATTTTGGTGATCTAAACTCTAAATTTCAATCTCTTTTCTGTTATGTCAGACTACTCTTTAAAATTTCTGTTTAGGTCAGGTACCTTTCCTAGGCTTCATTTCTTTGAATGGAACATTACCTCAGAAAAGTAATGTTGGTTAAAAGTAGAAGTATTTTCAGAGCCAGATGTTTTTATCAATCCATTCTTCTGAATAAAAATAATTTAAAAAATATTAGTGGTATTTTACCTTTAACAGAAAGACTTTAAGTTTAGGCTGATGATTTTTAACATCCCTGTTTGTAGGGATTAATCAAAATTCAATTAAAATAGTATCCCTCCCAGCTGTTTCTCAGGTAGAAAATGAGTTTAGAATCCATAAAGCTGCAGTTGGGACCCTGGTGACTCACATAAAACATCTACAAGATTTGAGTTGATCTCTGGGTCTCATAAAGCTATAGAATCATAAAATTATTTGGGCTGGACAACTTGCACTAGATCAGGTTGCTCAAAGTCCCATCCAATCTGTCCTTGAACACTTCCAGGGATGGAGCATCCACAGCTTCTCTGGGTAACTTGTTCCAGTGCCTCAGCACCCTCTCAGTGTGAAATTTGTTCCCAATATCAAATCTAAACTTATTCTCTTTCAATGTAAAGCCTTTTTCTCTTATCCTCTCCCTACATGCTTATTTAAAAAGTCCCTCTTCAGCTTTCTTGTAGCGTCCCTTTAGGCCCTGGAAAACTCCTAACTACAAAAGGGCCCAAGCATTAATAACCTTGTCTATCTGGGTTTTCCCTGCAGTGGTGACCATCTATTAGTTCCCACATATTTATTAAAGTCTGCCACTTGTGTCTTGTTGCATAATAAAGTTTACCTTGAAGGCATCTAAACCAGATATTTAAAAGACAGCACTGCATAGTCTGCTACCACTCCAGAAAGAGTTCTGACTGGTCAGCTTTTCATTTCCAGACTCCTCAGAAACCCAGGCACTGCAACAGCAGTTTTTTGAACATCATTTGATGAGACACTGCAGTTTTCTGCAGTTTGGCTTGTTTTAATAGCAAAGTCTTCCAGAAAGAGATTTAGATTCCTAGGCCTTAGGAATGCTAAATAATATGTGGACAGTTAATAAGCGCTTTCATGGGTTTAATTAACTGCACTGGTTGTACATGCATGCTGTACACACAGACAAAACCAATAGCAGATGCTGACAGGCTCACCTGACAATTTTATTTTTCCTTTTTATGTTTGCTAAGTTTTACCCACTTCTCAGATATATTTTTTTGTCATTGAAATCAGTGGAATTTAGGGAGAAATGTCCTGGAACAGAAGAGGGACGAATGAGGATAATTCCAAGATGGAAAGTCTGGAAGATAGGAGAACATGTATTTGGCAAGCCCTGGATGAAATTCAGACGTGGTGGGTCAGTCCATCTGAGCCCAGAAAAAGTACAGCAGTAGCAGTAGAGCTGGTCTCCAGCAGCTGCCAACTCCAGGGCAAAAGTAGCACCACAGGATACTTAACCTTGCTTTGAAGGCTGGTTAACGCCACCAAGCCATATCCTTTAGCTTTTGCAATCTTACTGGTAATGGTGGCAGGATGCTGGAGTGTTTGGGAGCATAAAAAAAATAACATGATGGTTTGAAGTAGCATAACATGCATGGGAAGTGGCAGCCATGTCTTTGCTTCTTGTCTGATTACAGTATGTGCTTTCTCCTTCACTGATTTAGTATTTAAATTACTACATATTTTGATGGCTGAACCTAGCAATGACTGTAGGGTCAAAGGGCACACTTAGGTTCTGTGTGTAAACATATTTTATCTGCTGGCAGCAGATGGAACAGCTGGGGCGGAACTTAGCATATGGACTTGGACTTGCATCTGTTTGCTGCAGCTCTCAGCCGAAGCATGGGAAACACCAAGGCCTCACTTTACCCTGTTTCATTCTCATCCCATTCATTTCAGTTGTTCCTAAAGCTCATGACAAAGCAAATACAAACTCCACACAAACTCCTTGCCCATCAAGACATTAGAAGAGGGGCACCATTAACCCTAGGCTACGTGACAGTTACCTCTATAATTATTTCCAACACAAATTAGCTGTGGTCACTACACTATGATTTATGGTTGCATCTGGGAGAGGAGAAAAAGGTTCAATGTCAGGATATTCTGGGTATAAAGAATCCACTCAGACATGGTCAAATATATCATTCTTCCCCTGCCCCTTCCCACAAATGGTAGAAAAACTGCCCTAGCAGAAAATATTCAGGCCAACAATATTTGCACATCAGGATCAGCTTGGACATTCCTCCCAGTAAAACAACCATTAATAACCAAGAGAAGCGTGGGGGTGAAAACTGGTCCTCTGACAGGACTATGCTAGAAAATGTTTAATAATATAGTAACGCTGGCAGAAGCAATTCAGGCTGTTTTTAGTGATTCCAGGGCTCTGAGTATATTCCATGCCGGCAAAAGCACTCCTGCCAGTTCTGTATCACATTAGGGCTCTTGCCAGCATGAAACACTGCCAAAACTCACATTCTTAAGAGATATGACTTACACTAACACACGTATCTAAAACAAAGCAAGCTTTACAAACTCTAATGAATACTCCACCCAGGCAGGCAAACCCACTTTTCCTGATAAATAGTGAACCAAAGGAATCAGAAAGATTTTACCTGGTTTCTGAAAGGTGGGATACAGTTCTGGGCAATGTTGAACATCAGAAAAACAGCTCTCAAAGTATTGTATCTCCAGCAGGCTGTATCGCAGACTTTAGTCAAGGTGAATATTTGATTTATAAAAATCTGTGACATCACACTTTAATGAATACACAGAACTTCTTGTAAGAGTACCATAGTATGGGAAGCTACAGCCAAAGCACAAATGTGGATTGAAACAGTTGAAGGCAGCAGCAGACCAAACTGAAACAACACTGTCCAACAACAAAATTTGTAAGGAAGCTGCTATATTGAGCAGCAAAAGCTATATCTGTGCTTACTAGATCTTCTTGCACTCTGACACAAAAAAAACAAAAGGTTTAATCATTTGTCCACAGAATCTGGACCAAGAACTGAATTGTGGGTTTGGTTTTTTGTGGGGGATTTGGGTTTTGTTTGTTGGTGTTGGGTTTGATGGGGTTTTTTTGGAGGGGGGATTTTGTTTGTTAAATTTGGTTGGATTTTTTTTCTAAAAAAGAGCTCTCAGCTCTACGGAAAACAGAATTGGTCTGGTTTTCAACATATCAAGGAAACTACTTATATCAACTTATACCAATAGCTCAAGGAAAACCATTGTTTTCCTCTAGTATTTATCTTAATGAAGGAATGAGTATACCATGTCTTAATGCTGATGGAACATGAAATTATGTCAAAAGGAGAACATACTTTTTTATAGCAAAAACTTTAAAGAGGATCATTCAATCAATGATAAATTAGCTGGCAAACTGGACTAAAGAATATCACAGCAGGAACATTCCTGAATGGTGAGCATATGGTTGCCAAAAGGGACTTGGAGAAAGAGCTCTGAGAGTGGTAGGGGAAGATCTCTTTCTCTTTTGAAATAATAAGTGGGTAGGAACTTGTGCCCCAGGGAAAGATTCACAAGATATCTTTTGTACCGTGAAAACATTTGTTTCCTCTCTGTAACTAAAGCTGTTTAGTTTGGCTGGTTGCTAGATTACTTTTTGCAAAGTTTGTTCATTAAACAAAGTATTTTTTTTGTTTATACCATTTTCATTTTGTCACTAGCAAACCTCTCTCCCACAGCCAAATCTGCAGCACTTTGCAGAGAAGGTTCACTTCGCCCATTCTTACAGAGAAAAGGTACAAAGAGACCTCAAAAGAAGGCAAACAAGTTCAGCTTGAGCTTACAATCCTCCCACTTCAGTCAGTAAAACAAAGGTGAAGACCCTCATGGCCCAAGCAGTCTTTTGCAGAGACCAGTCCTGAAATTCTTGAAGTGATGCCTCCAGATCCAAAGCAGAAGCAGCAGCAGAGAGCAGGGCCACAGGGCATTTCCTCCTGTAGCACCAGAACAATAACATCTTTCAGGTTGGGAAAACCCTATTTCAGTCCTAGTTCATCATTAAATCCCACTTCACTTATATTACACATCACCAAGGAAAATATTCCATGCGACAGTAAATAAAAACTGCAGGCAAAAGAAAGGGTCAGGGCCAAAAATGTAATGTCTTCAACAGCAATGAGCAGTGAGGAATTAAAATAGTGTTCTATCTCAGATTTTCTTGTATTATACTTCTAGAAAATATGAGCACACTGTACTGAGCTACACTTGGGTAGAATATAGCTGATTACTAGAGAAGGAGAAAATAAGACTTTTCTTGTTAGTTTTAGCCTGATTTTCTCAGGAAACAGGGTCTACATGATCATGCCATTTCTATATAAGGCTCTAATTCATCCTCACCAGTAGTTTATGAATTCATGAGCCAGTTCAGCCTAATACAGGCACAGAAATCTCAGACTGGGTAGAACACTAGGTTCCATGAAAAAGAAAGCTGAGGATATCTGTGGAGGAAAGGTTCTTCTATTATTAGACCTAGAGACTCACAGAAAATTACAAATGAAAGAGGGACTGAAATCAAATCACAAAATCCAGAGAAGGTTTTCTTTTTTAACAGGAAAAAAATCCAGTTCAAAACAGAAATACCAAAGAAATTTGAATCCTAAAGCTGCTCTTCCTCATAGGAACACAGAGACATAAAGAGCCAGAATCTGATCTCATTGCAGATCCCAAGCAGCTCTGCTGAATTAAGTAGTAGGTGGCTCACTTTGACCATGTGCATTGTCAACATGGACCTGTTTTTCAGCAATGACTGTGTTAAGAACTTGAAAATCTGGCCATGGGTGCCTTACTCCAGGAGCCAGGAGATACCAGACGCCCTTGAAAGACAAGCCTTTGTTTAGGCGCCTGTATGGAAAGCAGCCGCTTCTGAAAATCAGATTTAAGACATCAGGGTAAGACCTGAAATATGAATTATAGCACCATTAAAAGCTTAAAACTGATTTTCTTCATGTTAGATAGGTGTTGAAAATGGATGTAAACAATAAGAGTTTCATATTCTTTATGCCATTTAAAGCTGAAATTAAGTACTTACTAGCTTGGGTTTCTCCTTTTTGCTTCAGCTTAATAAAAATGCAGTTTTGGAAAAGCTCAAAGGCATTAAATTTTTTGGGTTACACCTTCTTACCAGCTTATTGGTCTTGCCAATTATTTGCTAAATATCTATCAATTGCATCATAATTATAATTGTACCTGAAAATCAACTATTCATCCATTTGAAACAGATTTTTATCTCCACATATATAGGAGCTAATAAGCCCTGAAAACCAAAAAAAACACAATTTCTTGTTTTCTTCATTGTAAAGTGAGTTTGGTTTTGGGTTTTATTTCTCCATCTGAGAACCTTTCATCAGTTCAGTAGAAAACATTTCTCCTAAGTTTAAGGATGCTTTAGCCTGTATTAATAATAAACCCAAATGCAGTTGTTTCTATGAAATGTGGTTTGAAGAGAAGATGAATAACAAGTCAGCCAAGAGGTTGTGAGTGAAGCTAAAAGCTGATTTCTTGTCCCTTCTCACAATTACCTGTCCTCCTTAATTCTACAGCATGGTGCTGCTCGCTGTGACATATCCTTGAAATGTGATCTGTTAGAATAAGCCAGATGACTGCCTATATCTGCAATGACTGAAAGAATACTCTAAGATTACAACATTTTTGACCTCTCATATCCGGTACTTTTATGTCTAATACCTTAAGTATTCATTAGTCATATTTACTGTGTGGTATGGTAGATAAGGTAGTGCAAAGGTTACCTTTCCAATGTTGTGTACAACTAGGAGTTAAGCTTTCAATAATGTTTGTAGTATAAAAAAAAAAAAATTATCTTTTCAACTCTCATAGAATTGTATGAGATACCTGGACTGATCACGTTTTGTTCATCAATTACTTACACGTCATTTTTGAAGATTAAGATTACAACTGGGTTTGGTTTTATTCTCCTTAGATAATTTGATTCTATTTATTTTTATAGTGTCTCTAATCAGTGAAGTTCTACTAGGCCTTTGTCACATATTTTTGATACAGGATTGTGCATCTGAGCTCTTATGTTTTGTGTATTCATTTCCTGGAAAAAAGCACTGTTTCTCACCATCAGGTACATTAAGCAAAACAAAACTTTTTATAACAATGTCAAGGAAAAAAAACCCACCACTGATAAAGAAACTGTTGAGCTATGTATTCACTCGGGTGTTCAATCAGGTTTTTGAGTCAGCAAAACATCATCTAATCTGGTTGTTGTTGATGATGCATAGTTAACCATGTATTTTGGTGTTTTGTTTTTTAGGAACAGTATTATCATACTTACATTGCATATGTATGTTTTTTTATGAGCCGGAATCTGACCTCTGGAGTATGAGTCTCTCAGCTTCACAAAGCAACCAGTGCTACACCATCCTGATGATTCTGTCACCTTTTAATAACTGAAATGCAATTTTCAAAAAGCTCTACAAACACCCACCTGACCTGAAAAGACTTGTGCAACTGGAACTTTTCTCCTTTAACAAGGAATTTCTCATGCACTATGAGTACATCAGAGTTACTCCTAACACAGTGACCCCACTCCTTTCAGAAAAGGCCTGGCTTTGCCATCCTTGTAACTTAAAAGCAGGACCTGGCTTTAACTCCCAAATTACCTCACAAGGCTAATCTGAAGCTCATGTAAAGGCCCAGAGATGGTCTTTAATGTTGCCTACCAAAAAAGAAGATAATTTCTGGCTTCCTTAGGAGTAATAGGGTGGGAACCCAAGAGTATTTCAGCTGAAAAATATCTCTGAGACCTGACCAGCCCTGGGAAGAGCTGCTGTTACCTGTGTGCCCATGGTACTTAAAAGAGAACCTCTTATTCAGTAATACCTCCAGTTGCCTCTGATTACCATAATGACTGTAATTAGTGCCTACACCACCAGAACAGTGTGTGCTGGTCCAGCAGCCCTCCACCCACGGCTGGCACCCCCAGCCATTTCCTGCAGCCCACGAGGTGATGGCCGCCGAGCACTCCCTACCTGTACTGACACTTTTTGCACTGAGGCCGCTAATATGGGAGTAATGGCAATGCAAGAAGACAATATTCTGACTTCATCTTCCAGTAACATTGTATTTCTCTTTGTTTCTCTTCTCAGGCTCTCAAAGGTTCTGACTAAAAATTATTTTCCAGCTTAGAGAAAGCCTACAAAGTGCAATAAACAGTAGGATTTAAGTACAGCATATGCTGAGAATTAAAAAAAAGTAATAATGCCAGATCTGCTAGCAATCAGGGCAACTCTGCTGAAGTGAAGGGAATAATTCCAGTTTGCTATTTCTGAGGATCTGATCCCTACTGAAGCTGATAAACACAGAACATCACTTCAGTACACTGGGTGCCTATTAACTGAAAAACATGGAAATAGAAGCATATTTGATTTAGAGGTCTTTATGGGACCTGTTCTGGAAGGCAGGTCTCTGCAAATCACTGAATATTTTGAGCACTGACTAGCTCGAGGGAGTGCTCACTCAAAAATCTTGCAAGGTTGGTTCCTCTTGCCTTCATTTTGAATGCAATGATTTATCTTTGTTGACACCTACAGGAGCAGATAAGATCAAATAATGAACTGCTTTAAACTTCTTTAAATGACAGAGGTCGTTTCAGTAAACATTTTCCATCAAAATAATACAACCAATGCTTAACCTGGCATCTTCCAGGGTCACACACAATTCTTTTTGGTTTTTAAATCCAATACAGTGAGGAAGCCATTATTATTCAGAGGAAATGAAATTGCAGTTCCACTGATTGTGGTGTTATCAGCTGCAACTTTTGAGGACTTAGACAACTTTTAGGTTTTGATCAGCAGCAGTGCTGCTTTGTGGCTGGAAGCTCAGGTAGGAACAGGGAATAAAAAGGGCTGTAAAACTACCTCAAAATGGTAAGAAAAAATAACAGTTGCATTTCATTACACCAAAGTTAATCAGTCTAAGATAGTTTGGAGTCACTGGATCACAGAGGATCTATGATGATTCCCTTTGCATGCATTACTTGCTGAAGGCGAACTTCAAAGGTACATAAATTGAACAGTGATGCTGCCATGCTTCAGCAAAACTTACAGACTATAGTAATGCAGATGTAAAAACATGTAAGAAATGCTCATAAATACTTGCACATGTAAAACCCTACAGTTTTGCTTTTATATTAGTAACTACTCATTTTACTTGGTTAGTTTACTGGCATTTTTGACTTAATTTCTAAATATAAAAATACTTTTTTGGAATAGGGGATCATTATCTCACTTTATTAATAGTGGACAAGTTTAATCATAGCAAAATACTGTTCAAATATTAATCTTTGAAATATGAGGGAAAAGAACAAATAACAAAACTGAAAAAAGGTTCAGAGACTAGTCTTCTTGAGTGTCTTGAAATGGATTCTTCAACAACATCTGCAAGCTGTAAGTGATAATTTTTTTCCCCTCATAAACATGTAAAATCATATGCAAGTTCAGTCATGACTGTTAAATTGTGGATCAAAGACACAGTTCGTTATGATGAAGAGAATATTTAAATACGCCCACAAAGAGCGTTCATTACCAGTGCCACCAGGCCCGTTGTTACTGCCTTTGCTGCTTTTGAATAAAGACACTGTAGCTGTTTGGTTGAAGAAATATACATATTTCTGATCTGGCATTGACAATCTTGCTGTGAGCTCACACTGTCTTGCAACAGGTATGACCTGTCAATCCTCACACCTGGAGAGGTCGAGGCTTGTGCGTGAATCCAGGCTCCTGTTCCTTGGTAGCCTGGGCACATCTCCTGCACTGGCCCTGCACTGCCTTCACTCTGGTTCCTTTACCAGCGTTTATTTGCTGACCAGCTGCACATAGAGCATGTAATTGCAGAATAGCAGAGCATGCTGGACTGCCTCTTGTGACATGACTTCTTCCAGGACTCATTTCTCGGGTGAAAAGAATGCTGCATGATACCAGCCCCTTCAACTCAGGCCTCAGTCTCACTTCCCCCTTTCCATTATCCAGAACCTTGCTCACTCACTGAATCAGATAAATCATGACAGGAAAAATGCTAAGAAAGTTATAAAATCTGACAATCAAAGCTACATTTAAAGCCATTCATCCAAAGTGCATCTGCATGCATGTTTCTATTAAGTTCGTATGAATGACCAGATCTTCTATAATTGGTGCCTCTTTCGTTCAAAGTTTGACCGACTGCTGGACATTGGGAAATGCAGTTACGAGCCAAGGAAAAATGTCATTAAGTACTTTGATGAATTTGAGTGTCTAGTTTTGTCAGACACACTTTCCTTGGAACTTTCTTCTTCCTTACAATCTCAGGCACTTTCAAAAATTCCTAACTTGACAACTTTTTAGTGGATTTGCCCTTGACAAATCATTCCTGCCAAAACGTCTGTGGCAGTTCAGAAATTACACTCTTCACAGATTTTTATCCTTGCTTCTTTGCCAAAGATCCTGGAGCTGGAGCTCTTGTAGTATAATGTATCAAGTGAGTGCTCCTCATTGCATACATAATCTGAAATTGTACTTTGAAAAATCTCCTACCGCAGGCTCATTCAGCCATTTGAATTACAAGGTGCTAAGCTTTGCCTGATATCTTACTTTTAGATTTCAGGAGTGGAGACAAATAAGATTTGTCTTCTTTTGCTGCCATTTGCATTGGAAAGATCTACAGTCTTAGGAATTTTTCCATATAACTAAGTATGAAAGAAGGTGATTTTTAAAGCTCACAACGCTTTGCAAT
Organism: Geospiza fortis; assembly: GCF_000277835.1. Classification (NCBI taxonomy): domain Eukaryota; kingdom Metazoa; phylum Chordata; class Aves; order Passeriformes; family Thraupidae; genus Geospiza; species Geospiza fortis. Next base: position 6,183,121 of record NW_005054333.1, on the reverse strand, counting down.
CAGTTCAAACAATCATTTTAAATTCTTTCTTTGCATATGTTCAAGTTTTCCTACTGCAACTTGTTCTAGTCAGCTCAGAAATTAAAACCATTTCTTCTTCACACATATGCTATCCTTTTGGTCAAATTCCTTATATCATCATCATGACTTTTTTTTTTGGCCTGCAAAATAACATCTTGTTTGTGTAATTTGAATTAAACTTTATAGTTTTCTCAACCTCCACATGGTCGTCACATAAAATAATGGTGTTATTACTGTCTGAAGCTATGCCAAATTCCAAGCATAGGCATTACAAGGAGCAAACAGAGTCTTTGCCATCTCCATTTTGCTTCCTATGTCACCAAGGCCTCAGCAGTATTGGAATCCTTACAGAAGTTTCCATGACAAATGTTGAGTCTCAGGGATGAATAAAATACTGGAACTTTATCACTACAACTTCTCTACACTGAGTAATCTTGAAGACTCCATATGAACTTGTCATTATCCATTTGTGCTCCAATAAAGTCAGTTGCTTTTTCTTGGGAAAGTTTGCTCTGTCATCTACCATAACTGGATATCATTTACAAGAAACCATTGCAAGATCTTAAGATCCATGATTTCTGTTGTCTAATTTTGAGTAACTGGAACTGTACGTTTGTTTTTGCCCTCTTCCAGTTGTTGTAAAGTACCAAGATCATATCTGCTTGCAAAAAGCAGTTGAAACAAGTTGTACTCAGCCTCTGAGAGACAGGCATGTCTTCAGGCTATTCAATACAGTGACCTTGCGATGAAAATCTTTGTCTTACAAGATTATTACCACTTAGAATTTTGCTACAATTTGCATTTTTCATTCTTTCTCCACTGAATACTGAAAACTTATCAAGTCTCTGGTATTCCTTGTGGTTGTTTGAAAATTAAGAGCTTTGGTGCCTCAAACTTTTTTTCTGGTTAGGGAACCCTTGTCAAGTAAATGTATTTAATCAGAAGCTATTCTCAACTAAAAGCTGCATGACCACAGAGATGGCACACATGGTCACAGACTTTGAAATACAAACCCTGAAGATATTGAAATTACAGTGAGCAGAGCAAGGGTTTCATTTCCCTGAGCAGCATGGAAGGAAAGGCTTTAGTGATCTCTGATTAAATGTTTCAACTCTCTTCCTGGGATCAAGTACTATTTTTATTTGTTTCAGGTGCTGATAAGTACAGGCCATTACTGCACCAAGAAAAAAAGGTTTACTTTTGGTTAGAAATAGAATTCCTTTTTTTAATTAAAGCATTTAAAATACATTCAATTTTAAATATATTTCATTTTATCTTCAGGAAAACATTATATTTTCTCATCATTTTGTTCCATCTCTACTTATTACACTTCTAAAAATATATAGACCTCCTGATAAATGAAACTGTTTAGCTGAACTTGGATTTGTTTATTAACTGTTGTTTACAGAGTAATCTGAAATTCAGCAGAATGCTGAAGGGAAAGTCAGAAAGTTAGGCTTGTACTTGAGGGGAAAAAAACCCCAAAACTGTTAAATACATTTACAGTAAACCTTTTTTCTTAAAAAAAAAGTTCTTTGTACTTCATAAAAAATTCCTCTATTTAAAAATATTTCCAAGACAAATAAAGTAATTAAGCAGACATTTTGACTAAAAATTTTGATCTCTTTTTCTATTTAAGAATCATTCTAAAATCACAACAGTTTGGGAAAGTGATGCAGATTTTCCATAGCCTAACGTCACCACAAGACCCACTCTTAAGAAATGTCTCATACGAAGATTCCAAATCAGCCAAACTTTCCAATAAGTACCAGCCTGGCTGTAAATGCCACTTTACTTTATGGTGGATTTTTGAAAAGTAGAAAACCATGAAAAGAGCTATGTCTAATTAAAAAACAAAAAACAAAACAACAACAACAAAAAAAAACCCAACAACAAAAAAACCCCAAAGCCCCTTACTGTTTATTTCCTTTTGGACATATCCTGCCATATGTTTCAGCTTCATTTTCATGACAAGCAGCAATATTACCATAAGTGAGATATCTTTGTAGCTCTAAACATCAGTGAAACATTAATGAATCAGAGAGATAGAAGTGACATAAAAATATGCTGTCAAATCATAATTTCAAAAGATTTTTCCTTTGTTTCAAACTTTGTTAGACATAAACACTAGTTAATGTATTAGAGGACTAAGAAAAATCTTTCCATTAAATACACAGAAATGAACTATCCTTTCTTCATTCCATCACCAGGAACCCAGTGGTTCTATAAAGTAAAAAAGCTAGATTGAAGTAGAAAATCTGGTTACATCCATAAAGTATGAAAGGTGTATTTTTCTCCATGTCCCTTTCCTTCCCCTTCTGATTTTTTTGTGCCCTTTCTTCAGTCAATATCATGAAGACCAGCAGTAGTCCACCTATAAAAAATAAAGTCTTTGTTCTATGATTTCTGAAGTTAATAGAAATTTATATTTTGATTTTTTATATTTGGATGTTACTGTCATATTCAGTAATAAATAAAATTCTCACTTCAACATTCATAATGATTTTACTTATACATTATAGCATTCATAATATTATGAATCTTTTTTGCTGTTATTTTTTAAATGAAGACTTTATTCCAATTACTCCATTATCAGTGGTACTGATAATTTACCCTTTGAGCATAAATATTTGAAATTATATATATAACTTGTAAAATTTTCATTTATTGATGTGTGTGCTTACATGCTTTTCGGATGTCATATTTAAGAAAAAAATGTTTTAAATTCAACTTCTACAGTAACACACATTATTTTGAAAAATGGACTCTTCTATAACAGATATCACATGTAAAGGTGAAGAAAAAATGTGAAGTGGTTTTTATCTACATCATATTATGTTCAGATGATTTAAATCAAGAGATTCCTGAATGTGATTTGTATATAAACATTTGAAAACAGAGTGAACAGACAATTTGAAAACAAATAATACTCTAACATCTTTTGCAAACATTTCCACTGACAAAACACCCATGAGTCATATTTTTAAAGCTTTGCAAAAAAAAAGCTGCTGTAGAAGGGCTCTATTCCACACGCACACACAGAAATGCTTGGAAACTCACATTAGTTTGATAGTGGAATAATTCTATTCCAGAACATGTTCTTTTGCCAACTTCCCTCTTTTTTTTTTTTTTCCTATGGAAACAGCAGAGCTTTCCCCATGAAATACAAGGCTGGAAACACAGTGTACTCAATCACCAGAAAAGCATGTACATTTTCACAGAGCCTCCTTGTAACATGATAATGCAATTAGAAATAAAAGTATATTTTTCTTTTATTGATATTTCAGTCAGTGAGTTCATATTTTAAATGAAAATTTTATGCTTGTAATTATATGTAAAATACATACTCTTAAAGAAGAAAACAGAAGTAAAAAAGAAGCTTTTAAAGAATATTCTAACAAACTTGGAATTTCCAAAACTTTATAAAGCTTTGATTTTGTTTGATTTTGTTTTTTTATAAAGTAAAAACCTAATCAATCTATCTCTGGCTCACATATTCCAAGGTATTTGTAGACACAAGATTAAGCAAGCAGATGTAAAACAGGCATGTTTGTGCCTTCCAGAGTTCGCTCCAGGATCTTTTTAGGAGTGCAGCAGAGAGATGCTACATGCTACAATTGCTTGCAGGTGATGACTTCCAGAGCACCCAGCAGTCCTGGCACCCTACCACCTCTGATAAACCCTAAAATTTGCTACACAGGTCTGTACTACTGAGATTCTATCAGAAATAGCACCAACAGGCAAGAAAGAGTCCAGAGAAGTGAGGAAAGTATTCTATCAAAATATTTGCCTGGCATTTCTGCAGGAGCCTCCACAGAGCTGTAAGATAGGCCTGGGGCAGGTCCATCCAAGTGTAATCTGTTTCAGAGAAATTACGTGGAATGTTTTATCTGGGAGGGCAAAACAGATACCTCAACAGTTCATTCTGACTTTACGATCCATGAAAAATTAAGGATCCCATAAACTTCAGAAAAGTATTTGAGACAAAAATATGGCCAAGCCTATGAAGAAAATTTATAGAGCCAAGACCAGTTTAATATACTACAGCAGCAGAGAGCAGGCCAGGAATGGTTTGTAGCACTGTGCTAACACAGCTGAAGTGTTTGAGAGACAGGGATGAAAGAATTTTTAATGGAAAGAAAGATGTAAAAAGGCTTCTTAGGGGCATGTGATAACTGAGTGAGATGCATCAAGAAAAGACTTGCTACAGAGACTTCTCTTGATAACACAATTTTAATTTTTCATGCAATGATTAATAATAATGCAGCCTTTAATTTTTTTTCTCCTATTTAAAAAGGACCTGAGAACCCATTTTAAATCCCTTTGGGTTTCAGAGAACAGTATACAGCCCTAACATGTACTTGAAGGCTGATTTTTTTGCACCAGTACTGTGCTGAACATAATTTATCACTATATGCCATACATATCATTCCTTACCAAACAGGGTGAACACATAGCAGGCACATAGGAAGGTTTTTCATGGAAGTCATGATATTGCCATGGACAAAGAAGTGTGGTCCAGAGGCTTGTGGCTGAAGTAACCTCATCAGCTTCAGGAGCCAAGGATGACAAGGGCTGAGGCTCCACTGGCATGATACTCTCTTCCCAAGAAATGAAGATGATCTGTGGGTTTTGTTAATGATGTCACCCAATTATCCAAGTGAGATGTTGTAGGATGTCTTTAAGTTAGCAGAGTTTATGCATCCTTTTGCTTCTTTTCCACTCATTGTCTTTGATGTTCAGATTGCACATGTTGTCTTAATGGAGAAAGAAAACCTTTCTTCTTGTTCCAGGGCAGCTTTTCTGTGTTTTCTTTTCATAATACTTACTGAAGATAAAACTCAAGGGTTCACACTTGATCACTGCCAGATACACTACAAAAAGCTGCAAGTGTTGTTTCAGAAAGCCTACAAATACTTGGGGGTTGGTTACCTGTTGCAGTTCTGCATCTGCTGTTTTGTGTAATAATAATTATACTACAGAAGAAACCACAGAGAAGAGGAAGGGAATGAGGACACTTTTGGGGTTTCCTGAAATGTTCCTCACTGGAGGACATGTAACAGGACCTTAAGGGGATTTGAGACCTATTAATCCCAAGGGTCATTAAGATCGGAAAAGAAAGTGCCTCCTGGAACAGAGGCAAAAATTCTTTGGAATCACGCAACTGTAAAGCAAAACCAACTTAGCCACAGTGTCTCCTAAATTCTGAGCCCTAGATTTTGGAACGCAATTTTTGAACGAAGCAGAGAATGGCACAGCAGTGAGCACAAAAACCACCTCTCCGTGGTCATAATTAGGTAAGGCAACAGAATTTTACTATGTTATGTGCCAAGTCTCTGTGGGATGTGAATTGTAGCACCATTTCCTTGTACTAAGGACCCTTGAGAAGAAATTATCAATTTCAGGGTACAAGTAAATGCTCAGGAAAATAGTTAAGGTGGCTTTAATGCATGTTTAGTTCATGGATATTTCATCTACCTCTACCAATCTGGGTTGAATAGAGCTTTCTAGAGCAGTTCAGGACAAGTGACTGTTATCAATCCTCAAGGCACACATGGAAACTCAGTACAGGTCCATTTTCCTAGAGTCACTAAAATTCTCAATTTTCTTTATTTTCTCTTCAATTGCATATCCTTTCATTGTATCCCCATACCAGAGTGTTTGAAAGTCCTCCTTTCCTGTTTGCAAAATTTCAGTGGGGGAAATTTGGACAAGATTTAATCCATGCCCCTGCACTTCATGGTATCCCATTCCTTTTGATGGCTTTAATTTTGGTGAAGATTTTTTTTTTCAGTATCCAAGACATGTCACTTCACACCAAAGTTCTGATTTCTGCTTTGATGTTTCCCCTGCTTTTGCAACAACATTGTAGGATCTTGCAAAACAGAAAAGAAGGACATACAAACACTCAGGAATGGAGATACTATCAAAGGAAATGCAATTGCAGGAAAAAAAAAAGAAAATTGGGAAATTTAATGACTACAAGAAAATGGACCAGGATTACATCAGGTACAGTCCAAAGGACCAAAACTAACATCAAATATGTTGCAAAAGAAGGGGAAAAAATCAAGGAGGGAAGACACAACTAGCAGGAGAAGATATGAGTGACATAGCATGGATACCAAAAAAAAAAAAAAAGAAGAAAAATCTTCCCCAAAGTCCCCAAAGTCAAAGACATCAAAACACATGGCATGCCATCAAGTTCAAGGACATGCAACAAAGCTTGCCCAATTGATCCCCATTGAAATCACAAGAATTTGTTTCCCTTCCCGAAAGGAAATGGGATCTTGTGAAACAGAAAAGACAGACTCAGGAAAGGAGATACGATCAAATGAAATGCAATTGGGAAAAAAAAATCCAGAAAATCCAGAGATTTAGTGACTACAAGAAAGTGGTCTGGGAGGAAATGAGGAGCAGTGCAAAGGACCAAAAGAGGCCAAAACTAACTTCACAAATGTTGCAAAAGCAGGGGAAAAATCAAGGACGAAGACACAACTTGGAGGGGAAGATATGAGGGACCTGGCATGGATAATTAAAAAAAAAAAGAAAGATCTTAGGTGATATGAAAGCTATGAAAAAGCGTGGCATACCATCAAGTGCAGGGACATGCACCATAGCTTGCCCAATTGACCCCCATTGAAATCACAAGATTTCATTTCCCTTCCCAAAAGGAAATTTGTTGCCATTTGTATGGGGATCACTTTGATATGCTTTGGTGTGTGTCCCTGCACTTGATAGCATGTCGTGCTTTTTGATGGCTTTCACTTTGGTCAAGATTTTTTTGGTTGTTTGTTTCAGTATCCATAGCATATCTCTCATATCTTCCCATCAAAGTTGTGTCTTCCTCCTTGATTTTTTTCCCCTGCTTTCGCAGCATCTCTGAAGTTAGTTTTGACATGTATTTCAGTGGTCAGTAGGGATGGATGTTGGTCATTCATGGCTACAGCCACTTTTCTGCAATCTGTGTTTAAATACTTGCGAATTTATATAGAACAGCAATGCTTCGCAGTGTCTCTCATCATTAATTGCACTTTAAAAAAAAAGTTTTTTAAACTTAAAAATAAATGTTCCATTGTGGTTTGTGGGGTCAATTTTTAATTCCAAAACAGGAATTATTGATCTTGGGAGCTGATGGCGGCAAGTTAGATATAGAATTAAAATGTTCTGGTTTTAGTATGAATACCCCTTGGAAATTTCTCTACTTACAGAAAAATTTTTCCACTTCTAGTCTTCTGCAATTTTTCATCCTGCTATCTCCTTTTTTTCCAGAGGTCTCAGTGCCAAAATAGTTTCAGTTGCTAGATGGATCTGCTAAAGGTTTTGAAGTCAGATCTCACTGAAGTATATTACAGTTTTGCTTCTGCATTACTCTCTTTGCAGTGGATAAAAGTAGACCATGGATAAAAGTAATGTTGCCTTAAACCCACTTTGACTAAGATTCGTACTTTTTTTCTAGTCCTCATCTAATGAAGTAAAATACAAATGGGGTTTTCACAAATAAATTAAATTCCAGGTTACTTTTGCCGTTGGAGTGCAAAACTATGCAGAGTGGCCTCACCTTGGAGAGAAGTTTCTGCTTCTCAGGGTCACCAGCATACAAAAGAAGAGCAGCTGTTCCCAGTCACGTGTCTGGCTGCTCAATCTGCAACACTGGGCAAGAAGAAAAGGGCATTACAGTCGAGAGAATACATATTAGTGCTAGTTTGCAGTCATGGTGTCTGTCAATGCAGTGTACAATTCACAGTCTGTACGTCCAAAACAGAGACCAGATACAAAATGAAAGTGAAAGTGGTCCCAGTCATATTTACACTGCAGTACACATCGTTTCTGGTGTAATTTTTAACCCTAGAAACAGTAAAAACCAAGAGGCTACAGATTCTCTACATAGTAAGATTCTTGCTTTAGCATATGATCAGTATATCAGCACCTCATACAAAAAATGGACTGACCTTCTGAAGAGTTCATAAGATTACTGTAAAAATTCTCCTAGTTTTGTGCCTAGGCTTTTGCACTTGCAAAACCTTGAATTCAGCATTTGTGTTTATTGTTTCCTACGTTTAATTTGAATTTAAGAAAGAAAAAATGCAGTCAGTTTTTCTTTGTCAGTAGCAGAGTCAAACCCATACAATGAAAAACAGTATGTATAGACCCAAGGAAGCTTTGGGATGGGGATGTTTTGAAAAATTGATCCTTTATTAAGTGACATGTCCAATTCTCATAAAGGGGTAGAAAAAAACTGGGTAAAGGTTTCTCAGTTCATTTGGAGAAAAATGTGCAATTCAAATACATGAGTGACAACCTGCAATAAAGAATGCTTGAACAGTGATTGTACTCTACAACATGCATTTATTTGGCAGAATAAAAAGCACTCATACATTTCTAAGGACCAGTATGTAGGTGAACAGTCCTGCAACATACTATGTACTTTCAATTCTCAACAGAAGTAGTGGAAAACGAATGAAGGTTCAAGCCTTTATACAGCTAACTTCTTTCTTTCAAAAGGATATGAATCCTTTTCCTTTTATTTTTTTTCTTTTCCCTAAAGGCATTTCAGCAATTTCTTCTAGCAGTATATTACCTAGCATATTATTCATTGTGTGGAGGGCACTAGCCTGGAACCTGAAACCTTATTTTGCTCCAGATTTCCAATATTGACCTTGAAGTCAGATTCTTTTTTTTTTTTCTTTTTTAAGAAACTAGAACTTTTTGAATGCCAGACCTTATTCTTGCTTCTCTATCTACAGTACTGTTTTTGGCACATAAAGTAGAGATAAAAAAGGCTGTTCCACCTTACAAATCATAACAAAAAAAATTTAATAATTGATGTAGTCAGATATTGAAGAGCTTTCTAAAGAAGGCTGTTAATGAAGCATTATAGATGTTGTCTGCATATTTGTTCTTGCTGGGAAAATGGTGAAATTATACAAACTATAATTACAGACTTGTCAGTCTCTGTCTTTGAAAGCAAGACACTGCCAGTAAATTAAGATACTTATAACTTAATATATGATAACCACTAAAAAACTACTTGTAATTGTCATGACAAGCCACTTTAATCAGAAAATTTTGAGATATTTTAAATACAATATAGGTCATTGTAAATGGAAGATTGAGATTATGCATGCAGACATAAAAGAGTTCATATAGCTCCCTGTTATCATCGTCCCAACAGAACAAAGTATTTTCTGCCAGACAGGCTATGAAAAACAGACATTTCACATGTATGCAACTGGAATTGATTTTCCTCTGGAATTACTACATATATGGAAAAGTAAAAACTATGCACAGACTTTCACATACTTACACGTGAAGATAGAAAAGTACACATAGGTATGTGTATCCACTTGATACAGATTGAGAATAGCTAAGAAAAAAAACCCAAAAAACAAGATTTAAAAATGACAGGGGAATTAAAATGATGTAATTTCACAGTTCTGGAAAAATGAGGTATAGCTTATTATTTTGAGGGTTTGCATTTGACATTAATGACTCTGTAATAGAAATAACATCAGTAGTTCTCTGTGTCTTGGAATATTGCCTAGGACAAAATAATTATGGAATTGACAGTTTGTGGCAGCCTTTTCTCATTTTTATATAGAAAAACTTTAGAATGCTTTCAGAGCCTACATAGTGAAAGAACAGAGCCATACACATGCACAAACATATGACATATGTATGTATGTAACATTTAGCAAGTGGAAGATGTGCTGCAATTGATCCCCAATTTCATAGATGCGATCCATAATGCAGATTATTTATTGCCCTAAAACCCCATGCCGAATGATAAAATAAGGAATCCCTGAAAGGTAAAAATCAGGATTTCTGGTTCTAGAACAACATGCATTCTCTTACATATTAACAAAGCCCTTCAGCATCTCACCAGCATCATAAAAGAAACTAAAATTCTGCTATACCTCTCAGATTCTCAACCCTTTAATTGTGGGTAGTGGTTTTAAGTCTCTGATACAGCAAACTCTGACTTTTTAACAAACAGGATTTATACATTTCATAAGTCTGGTTTCATAAACTGCAACCTGTAATGACAGGCATGGATTTTTTGAACAGACACAGGTGAGAAATAAGAACATCCAGAACAATCAACAGAATAAAACCAGTAGTATAATGACCTATTAAGATATGAAAATTCAGACCATATCAGCTTCATGATTAATCATTAGAGTTTAAAATACATACTCATTTATGAAGAGTAATAACCCTTTATTCTGAATTATATCTCCAATTAGGAAAACAAAACAGTATTTATATTTAGACTGTAAGGAGTATTTCTTCCAATGCAGCAAATGAACTTCCTCTAATGCGTTTGGATATAGAAAATAGATATCAAAAAATCTTGCTTAAATTTAGCACTCCTGAAAGATTTTTCCAGGGATGCAAACTACTATGGAAGGGTTCAAAGCAGAAGGATGTAGGGCAGCAAGATTAATCACGAAAAGACACCATGATGATGTCTTTGGGAACATGGGAATACTAAAGCTATAGAAGATGCAGAGAAAACAGAACCTGTAGTGAGAGGAAGAATGTAAAAGACATTTCAGGTGTTTCTCCATGGGAAAAATACGAGGAAGGATGAAAGCCATCAAAATACAGAGAAACTCAGGGGCTAGGGAGAAGCCACCTCAGACTCAACTTTTCTAGATACTTGACATCTTGTTTCATATTTGATGCTTTCTTACTGTCGCATTAATTACAATTTTAGTTCATGTCAGGCTGCGCCTTTTTCATCTGTTGACTCAAAGGAGACATCCGTTTATTTCTGATTTCAACCTTTCTAACCTTTCAGCCTCTCTAACCAGAAGAAATATGTTAATTATGTGAAACTTGAAATATTGAAAAGGTCAAAAAACCTACAGAAGAGGGAGATGTAAATTATATGTCTTGAGACAAATGCGTATGCATGTCAATCTTTTGGCATTCACTCCAATGCCAAGCTTATTTTAACCTTCTTCAGGCATGCACTTTACAGACTTCCACGTCACCCTTCACCTCAGTTCTACAGATCTTTTCTAGTCATTACTACTTGCAGCTTCCTTGGCACCTGCTGGACTTTTCAGCCTCTTTCTAGGCTGTGCAATAAGGAAGGAACCACAACATAAAGATGCTGGAGATGATGTGAAGCCTAGAAATGTTCCTCTGCCCCCATGCAGAAAAGATGCCCCCATGCGGGAAAGTAGGGACAGTAATGAAGGCACCCATCTACCATCCAGGATGTGGATTGGCAGGTTGGCCCTGCCATGTAAGTGCCAAGAGCTCTCTCTTCTTGTCTCCTGGATCAATTTTAAGTCAGATGGGGAGTGCCACCTGCTGGGTGACCTTCTGAAACTGAATCATGGGTTTAAGATCAAAATAATTGTAACAGGAATTTATATGAGCAAAAATTCAGCAAGGGTCTAAAATTAAAGAATTGACTAACCAGAGTCAGTGAGAAGGACAAATTGGTCCTAAGAAGCTTCCCTACAGTTTCATGGCCAGCTTTCTGTCACTTCTAGTAATCCTCTTCTTACATGCTGGTCAAAAATCTGTAGGGCTTGCCCTCCCTTAGGTGCAATAAAGCTTTTCAAAAAGGCAGCATACAGACCCTACATGCCTGCTTACTCTCGCATAAATCTTAGGGTTTGGCTCCAAAGTGTGATACCATTGTCTTTTTAAATAAAGGAAAAAGAAATGTTCATCAGCTACTGATGAGGTGTTATACCTATGTATGTCAAAGTCAATAACAAAATATTCTGTGTCCTCCTAGAGATCTTGAAGGAATTTTCCACAGTTCACTCAGTATAACAGTGAACAATCAATGCATGAGATGGATCAAAATCTTCTGAGCAGTGTGTTTTGCGTACACAAACCACTTGCTCATCCTGACTCCAAGACTCTTAAAGTGGGGAGACAGAGCACAGACCAAGAAAGGCACAATTCTGTCTTGGCCGGGCACATCAGAAAATACTAATTTTATAAATTGCTTTAAGTTTTTCTTTCTATTTAGTCTCTTAAATATACCTCAGAAAGCTGGCCTAAGGAAGTTTAAGAAATAATTCGATGTCTAGAAAGTGTTGCAAGTGGTGTACAGAAGATGAATTTCTGGTTTTTTCCCTGTTATGGGAGGTACTCTGAACTAAGGTGAAGGTATAAAATGTGGCAGTCTATGACCAGATGTGGGCAGCTGTGAGACACCAGGTACAGCACAACCTGTACCTAAGAATAACTACAATTTCCAAACAAAAATATTATGCTTGATTAGTTGATGAAGTTCACATTACACATGAAACCTCAATTGTAATCTGCTGATATTTGGGGATAAAAATCAAACCAAAATGCCAAAAAATACTAATACTGAAAAGAAAAATGGAAAACTGCAGATGGGTCTGAATTAAAAGTGTGGTAAAATCCCAGAAGGTTCATGCTTGATGATAGATTTCAATAGGCTAGTGAAGCACAGCAAGGTCTGCAGTGAGTGCCCTGGCTTCAGAATCAGAAAGGAGGCTGCCCAGAAAAAGTCAGTCAGGAACTGACTGGCCAAAAAATCCACGTTGGAAATGTGGAGGATATCACTTAATTAAATTAACAGTGCCACCATTTCACAATCTGATTGCCTCCTGACGAGAGAAAATGGTCTAAAACATGGCAAAGTACTCCTTGGAGAGCTGAGTGGAGTTAATTAATCAACGTCTGTCTGAAGCACAAGACTCAGCAGCAAATGTGACTGCAGCCTAGGGTAAAGCAACAGCAAAATCACACATGCTAGCATTAGTTTAGGTTTTTAAGATGACGGTCAATGATCAAACATCACAAAGATTTTGGTTCTGTGGCTGAATAAAAAGAGTATCCTGCTGAGAGGATTTCAAAGGAACTACATACAAAATGATGGAGTGTAATTGGGGGAGCCAGGCTGTTCATAACAATATGGTGGTGTTGGGATGAGAGACAATGGGCATAAAATGAAAAAGGAAAAGTCCAGCCTAGATAGAAGGAAAAGCTTTTATGAGCTGAAACAAGTTGCCTGGTTATGAGGAGGGTGTGCTGCATCCATCCTTTGTTTTCACAGTAAAGCCCAGAAAAGCCTGGTCTGCCCTTATAGCTAATGTGAGCAGGAAGTTGAACTAGATGCTTCCAAAGGTTTCTTTCCATCAGAATTTTGTGTGAGTCTAAGATTATACTGTACTGTGCAAGCAAATATGTGAAAAAATATTTAGACTCTAAATAATCTACATGAGAAGACAAATGCTTTAAAAATTGATTGGCAGAAGAAGAATTAGATGTTACGATGAGAAAACAAAAAGAACACCGTAAAAATTGATTATATAAGGATTATACAAGCATTCAAATACCTCTGCTCATGTATCAAGATCACACAAGAATTGAAATACTTCAGCTGACAAGCAATGATTGTGAATTGCAATATTAGTTTAAGTGTTAGTGGTCAGGATAAATAGAACAATAAATTGCAAAATTGCCACAACAGGAATATGCTAAATAATCTGCAATGTCAAATTAATCATTGAACTAGATGATGATTAAGCAAGTCACAAAGTACATGTCAGATTGGTGGCTAGCAAGGAGGGCAAAAGAACGAGTACTGCACAGAATGAAAATGAGATTTCTTGGGAGACTTCTGCATAAAAGGGCAGATATGCAGAAAAATTCTAATCACAGTCTAGGGAACTCCTTTCGCAGAACAGCTATGTGAAATGAAAGTGTGCATAATGGCCAAAAAAACCCCAAATTAAAAAAGGTTAAAGAAATCACAGGAAAAGAACTGAAAGAAATTATAGTCAACTTGAAAGTGATGAATGAGATCTGCTGGCTCCAACAGTAGAATAATATACTTAAGTTAATGTACCTGTATAGCACCTGAGAAAAGAAAATAGTATGCAATAAAAGTCTCATTAAAAATAATAGTCAGGGATATAAATCAAGGCAGAATTTCACCCCTGGGTTTTGTTCAAAAATGTTGATAATCTTGAGATGAAGTCTAGGACATCAAATTTTTTTTGTTGTTCTTGGAGTATTCCTGCTCTTGCTGTTGTGCTAATAAATTCTATGGGGATATGTAGCTCTAGTCTGAATACAACAGATGATGATGCAAAGGAAAAAGACCAAAGAAAACACAGATATGAAGATGTTCGTTTTACCTGAGAATATAAATATTCTAAAAGGGTCTTATTGACATGGTACACTGACATTTTCTTGCATTTAACCACCAGCTCATGAATTTAATTATAATAATAATTATTATTATTATTTTCAGCTTGTCCATCTCCACTGAACTTTCCCTTTTTTCTTTCACCTTGTTTTTCCATCATTATTTTCTAGTAATTTTTAAGGTAACATTTATAATGTTTTAAACATCACAAATCAAAATGAAATTTTGAAAGTTGATTTCTGCTTGAAATGGGAGTCTAGGAGCTATAATTTCTTAAAAGCAAAACCTTTCAAGGGCTGAGCTCATGGTTTTGAAGACAGCTATGTTGTCTGGTGGATATTTGGGCAGTGAGTTCCCAGGGACTCTAAGCTTTCACATGCTGAATTGCACTGTCCTGGAAGGATAGAGATCTTGGTAGTCAGGAAGCAGCAAGTATCTGAAGGGCCAGTTGATGAAAACTCTGGGATCCTGATGCCTAGATCAGCAGCGAAAGTCTAAAACCCGCTTTGCGAAAAAGCCAAACAAGTGTCTACAGAGATCAACATTCCCCAGGATATTTCCATTTTCAGCAGGTTAGTTTTCTTTGACAGAAAAACTGCACACCAGAAAATATCCAGCTGTCATTCTCACCTTATTATCATTTCTGCACAGTGGGCCTGTACACACAAAATACATCATTTTATCATGTCTTCTGCTTCCAGCTTCACAGGTCGTACATCAGCCTCTGCTCAATGCCAAATCTGCATTTACCTAGGCAGTCTGGAAGCCTATTTTACTATAGCATACATGAACCCTTCTGAATTCTGCAATAGATGCTCTGGGTTTTGTGCTAATACAATTTTTTCCTTGTCATAACATAGGGAAGCAGGCATTCAGTAACCAAACTGACATCTTGCTCTTCCCAAGAGATTCTTTGGGCAGGACATCAACAGTTCATGCTGTATATCAGAGCAAAGGATGTCACGCCCAGCGGTGCTTGAGGGCAGATTTGCATGGTATGAAATGAAAGACAAATAAAGGCCAACAATACCCTCCTCCCCCCTGCCAAATAAAACAGCAGCTTAAGAACTAGAAAAGAGCTGTTCAACTTTCTTGTGTGGTTACAGTTTGTTTGTTCCTTAACAGTAAAGTAATGAGCTTGCTCTTGGAACAGAGAAGTTATGGTCTCATATTAAAGAACTGTGGTTTTCCTCTTAATTTAGCAAAAAAATAAAAATAAATAAATAAAAATTATGGATGTCAAAGTTTTGGGATGGTACTGAATCTGGTTGATAAAGAAACCATAACATATCAAACTTAAAACCTAAGAGATACAAGATGGAAAGGTTATAAATGAGGTAGATCCAGAACAGAAAAGCTGAGTGCAAAAATGGGAGAGACTTCTCGGGAAATATAAGAATTCTAACACTGAGCCCCTGCCTTAAAATAATACTTTGTATGGCCTCAAATATTTTACAGTGGGGCTTTTTTTTTTTAATTAATGTTCCCATGCAAGTGAAAGTGCAGAAAATAATCTGTAATATTTTTTATTTGATTAAAGGATCCTGTGTTGTTTTTATCACTCCAACAAAAGCTCAGTCTTAAAGAAAAGTCATATCACTGAACTTTTTCAGTGTTTCCATTATAAGCTCGACTCCTTAAGGCTCTGCAGACAGAGAATAAAAATACATCAATTTCATAATTCTTTAGCTAACATTAAAATGTGCCATAGTGATTTCAGAGCTTCAGCACTTACGTCTGGACAATAGAGAGCATGTGTACTTGCCTTTTTATAATATTTGAACATCTAAACTAATCAAATTTCAACAACTTGAAGAGTAGAAGGTCCCCTGGGATTTATTTTCATGGTAAAATCATGGTCCAGTTACATTTTTCATTTTTTTATTTGCCTACACTTTTCTTCGCTGGTTTTTATGCAATTCCATTATTCCAAGCTGTACCAAATTTGCTTGTCGTTCACTTTTAAGTGACTTTTAAACTATTAAACCACAAAATTATATACATCATTTGGATTTTCCCAGCAAAAATCTGAACATCTGCACAAACTATATTTTCCTTTAGAGTACAATATGGATTACCCAAAACCAATATTTGATGTCCTATTTTGATGGAACCATCTAGACAAGCATTAACATCACTAGATGTCACTAAACCGTCGTTTCCTTTGCAAAGATTCTACATAATTGGTTTCCATTTTGTAAGACATTCATATTTCAGTAGTTTAGCTTTCATCTCCAGATATGACTTTGTCTCCTATCACGGCTTGGCTTGTCACCTACGTCTTGTGTAAACCTTTGTGCTCTATGCTTCAGTTTTGGGGAGGTTTTCTGGTCATTGTGCATAACTGTGTGTGGGGGCAGGTAAAGCCTTCTTGTGGGTTTGTTTTTATAAAGTGCTTGGTTTTCACAT
Source organism: Geospiza fortis (assembly GCF_000277835.1). Lineage (NCBI taxonomy): Eukaryota > Metazoa > Chordata > Aves > Passeriformes > Thraupidae > Geospiza > Geospiza fortis. Next base: position 6,166,536 of record NW_005054333.1, on the reverse strand, counting down.
ACTCCAAGTAACACCAGAACTTTCATTTGTGCTACCTTAATGTACTTTTTTAAACTAAAATACTAAAAATTTTCTCCCTGTTGAGAATATGTAAAGAGACTATTCACATCTAGATTTCTGGGAAACTTGTCTTATGTTTCATATGTACCAAACTACATATTCTGCTGAAGCTTTTTAGAGGAAGCAGCAAATGAATTTGCAAGAGCAGAAGGGCAGCCATCCCTGTGGTTCTCATGTCCTACTTTTCACCAGTTGAACAGCATTGCCTCTTACCTGCCCATTGCTGATTCCTGGAATTCCAGTTATCTTGTTCTTTGTCGTCAATACCCAAATAACTCACTTTCATGCCATGTTCAACCACTACCAAAAAAATTGGCATGTGCCAGAATACACAGCAGTGGCACAGCTTATTTAGAAACAATCTGGGTTTGTGTCTTGCTTGCTGACACTGGAAGTGCATTTGCTGTGAATGCAGATGCTCAGCTTGTCCAAGTGTAATCATTTTAATGCACTGCCTCTGCCTGAAGAATGCATTGCTGCTGCCTTGCCACCAGTCTGTGATTTGTTGTCTGTGCGGTGCAGAGCACACTTTCTTCGCTTGATGGGATTCTAATATAGCTGTGACTCTTATCAGTTCCCAGAGGTTACATTTTGCCATGTATCTTTTTGATCCTTGTTTTTCCTGCCTGTTGGTGGCACATATATGCCTTTTCCAATAAAAACCAAAACTTTCAAACTAATCCTTTTTTATTTGATTGAAGGATCCTGTGTTGTTTTTACCACTCCAACAAAAGCTTAGTCTTAAAGAAAAGTCATACCACCTAACTTTTTCAGTGTTTTCATTATAAGCTCAACTCATCTGCATTTTGCCATCCTGTTTAAGCTCTTAGTTCCACCTTAGTTACAGATACTCGGATACCCTTGAAACTTCACCAAAACTTCTGACAGACAATTCCTTCTCCATTTTCAAGATCTAAACCATTTCTGTCCCACAGATAAATTAGCCTGGTTCAGACAGCACCAGGAACATTTGTGTGTCTTGGAAATTAGGCTTCCTCTCTAAAGAACTGCCAAGGGTATACATAAATTCCTTCTAAATTTGACATTACTAGTGAGAGAATTATTCAGATTAAGCCCCTAAGAGCCCAACTAGGGTTAGGTAAAGAATAGGTACAAACAAAATTTCTGAGCTTCTAAGGACATTACTTTAACAATCTACTTCCAGAACTGAATAAGGAGGTGACAGTACCTCTTAACCAAACATTATTGACCAGCTTTGGGGAAAAAAAAAAAATCAATGTGTGTTGCCATTATACTGCAAAGGTTCCATATAGTTGTCTCCTTACTGCAAGCATTTCATACTTCCTTGATGTTTCCCATGGGCATCTCCTCTAAGCACTGACTCTTCCTTCTTCTCACAGTAACCAACTGACTCCAGTTCCTCCCTCAACCAACCAATCCACTCTTTTATAGCACTCTTCTTCTCATTGGTTACAGCTGTGGCCTGTTAAAGTCAGGCCTGTTCCTAACCTTTGATAATTGGCCCAGCTGCAACTCCTTCGGGGTAAGATTACTTTCTATACTACCTTTATTTTCTTATATCCTATCCCCCTACAAATGTGCTCCAAAAATATTTTTTAGAAATGAAAACACAAGAGAAACAGAGAACTCACATTCAAGCATGAAGTTTTCAAGGAACTTAAACTCATTAAAGAAGAGGTATTCATCCATATATAGAAGCACCCTGAAGGAGGCAATCTGGTGCCTACTTCCCGTTTGATTGAGCACTTATTTGGAAGGGTTTCGGAGTATTTCTGTTCTCTAACAAGATTAATCTTGAGCACAAATACACATCTATATTTTAAAAACTCAGTTATTTTCACACAAAAGCTTGGCTTGGTATAGAGAAATATTTTTAAATCTGTGCAAATTATTGTCAATAAAACATCCCTGAAGAGAAATCCATTTTCCTTAATAGCTTCCAGATGTAATATTAAGAACAGGGTATCCATGAAGCTGATATATGTAATTTATATTTGGAATATTTTCTTTGTGTTCACAGTCATAGAATGGATGAGGTTTGAAGAGACCACAGCGGGTCAGCTGGTCCAACCTCCCTGGTCAAGCAGGGCCTTCCTGGAGCACATGGCACAGGATTGAGTCCAGGTGGTTCTTGAATATCTCCAGTGAGGGAAACTCCACAACTTCTCTGGTTTATCTGATCCAGTGCTTGATCACCTGCACAGTAAAGAAGGTCTTCCTCATGTTGAGGTGGAATTTCCTGTGCAGCAGTTTCTGCCCAGGACCTCCTGTCCAATTGCTGGGCACCCCTGAGAACAGCCTGGCTCCATCCTCTTTGCACCCTCCCTCTGGATGCTTGTAGAGATCCCCTCTCAGTGGTCTCTTGTGGTGGTACTGCATGGCAATGCAGTGCTGTAAAAGGCCGTGTATACTGAATTCCACAAGCTACTTTCTCAAAATGAGAGACTTACGAAACTGATGCCTATAGGAAAAAATTACAGGAGCTGTTGCACTTTTATAAACGCAGTACTGACCTGGGCAGGAAATTTCCATTCAGTGAATTACTGTGAAGAGGTCCTTTGATCCAAAAACTTAACAAAGATTTTTGCTTATGTCAAGTGGGAGATGCATGGGTTTCAGAGCAAAGCACTCATCTTTTCCCTCAGAAGTTCCACATGGGCTCCACATGGGCTCATGGGCTCATATTTTACACCAATGAAGAAAAAGGAAGCCATTTTTACACATTTATTAGGAATACTAAACTCACAGCAAGCAAGATCTCTTTGCATCAGCAAAGCTTTCACCACTGTTTTTTCTGTGAAGTGTCCAATTTATTGCTGATTTACCCTTTTCTTTTAAAAGCACTTAAGCAATATCAATTATTGTCTTTTATTAAAAAAATAAGTGAACAAATTGTTAGAAATATGGCTAATCTTTTAAAAGCTAAAAGGTTTAAAAGTTGTCCAAAAACAACAGATCATTTAGGATTAGGAATATTTTATTGTACTTTTGATGAAGAAAACAAGGCAGACCAGGACACTGTTTATACTGTTTAAGCATTGTACTAATGCCTCAAATTACATTCCTCTGGGGAATCTTTGTGCATCTATATTTTGTCTTTGCTCTGGTCCATTTCCATAGCAACATGTTTGTTCCTATGGAGAATCTGGGTGAATACTTTCAAGTTGAGCCTGAAAGTTTTGAAACAAGGTTACAGTTGTCTACAAAATAATTATGAACAAAAGTAATTAAAAAAACCTAAAAATTAAACATAATTTTGCCATTGTTTCTTTTACCGTCCTCTAGGCATGATTAGCTCTGAACAATCCTTTGATCTCTTTCCCATGATGTCCAGACTGGGAGCAGGCTTATCCACATGACTTCAGCAGCTGTTATAAAATCTGGTGGGGAATTTTTCATTCCAATTTCAATGGCTAACTGTATTCACTAATTATGTTGTTATATACACACGCATTCCAAATTTTTACTCAGAAGCTGGGATCTACACTTACAGAAACTCCTAATAAAGAAAAATCCCATGAGGAGACAGAGGAAAAGAACAGGGCAAGATGACTTTAAAATTACTTTCCAAATAATAAAGTTCATTTTAGAGGATTTCTTTAAACTCTAGCCAGTACCACTTCCTGTTCATATTTGTCGCTGTCCACTCTTTCAACTCAGGAAAGATTTTATAGCTGAAAACCATTTATTGCTACAAGATAATAGTGCTAAAATAAGTTTTTAAAAAATAGTTAACTATTCTTTAGCAATGTTTCTTCATTTATTCAAATGCATGCGCTCAGACGAATAAATAAAATTGAAAAGTTTGGGTTTTGTGGTTTTTTTTAAGAGGATATTTTCATCAGAACCTGCTGGAAAATGAAATTAATTTTTAAAAAGTCAAAGGAAAGAAAACTAAAAAGAAATATCCCTAATTACATATTGTGGGTTTTTATCATGACTTTTCATAGAGAAGTAGGTCTCTTAAGTCTAGTTGTAAAATGATCCAGCTTGGTTTTCAGTCAAATAATTTCAGGAATTCTCTTGGAATTGCCAAATTTGTCTGACCAAAGTTACCTTTCCTGCAATGCACAAAATAACAAGACAGAAAATCCTGTGTGTAAACTGGCATAAAAGAAAGGACCCCTGTTTTGCTTGATTGGGCAGGTGTTGTCAGCCTATTGAATCCAGCTCAGATTATGCCACTCATACAACTTGGAAAATTACTGCTGCACAGATTGAACAATTTTGCAATATTTTGAGGCAGACCCAACATCTGCATCATCTGGAGATAATGATGCTTTCATTCTCTATGCCAGCAATTCAAGCCTTACATGTGATAGTCAGAAAGCTTTCACAGATGGTCCATTCCAACCTGCTCTTTTGCTGCTTCCCCTGGGTTTGTGCTTTTTTTAGGCATTTCCCATCTGCCTGCTTTAAAATCTTTAAATAGGTGGAATTTCTTGTGAAAGGAATGAATACTTTTATTCTGCCTCCAAATTCTTTCCCAATGATGCCACGTGCACATTCGAGCTGGCACGCCCATACTTTGAAAAGAAGCATAAAGTTAAAAAGAAAAATATGGACCTGTTTTATATAATAGTGAGTCACTGCTGCATTTTAGTCACAGGCTACAGACAATAAAAGAGAAATGAAGTGTCAGTGATTGAATTGGGAGTAATACATAGAAGCTCTGTAGAGACAGCATCATCTTTTCTCAACTGGAAAAAAACCCATGTTCATTTACAGGATAGGTGCCCTGCCATCAGCCAATGAAGACAGCTCTAAAAACCTATGTGGCCTAAGTGAACAGGACACGCAATCATGGAAGTGGTTCCTGAATATCACTCAGAATAATAAGCTTGAATCATACAAAAATGAACCGAGAAATAGCTACAGAGCAAAGATGGTATCAATAATTTTTAGTAAAAACATTGAAAGAAATAAATTCTTATTCCACAGTGGGGAAAAAAAAAGAGTTGCAGTATCTGTAACAATTAGTTGTTAATAATACAAGCCTACTTTTCCTAGCTCAGCTAGGTAAAAAAAGGAACACAGAAAAGGGTGGCAGCTTTGTTTGGAACTAGGTCTGGCTTTCTGTAAGAAAAATGGTGTGTCCAACCATCTTCAGATTTCAGATGGCAATCCACTTGGTTTCAGTAGGAATTAGAAGGAAAATTAGCTCCCATGTAAGCTGGATATCCAAAATTATGTTGGTCAGTTCCAGGGTGCTTTGAATCCTGGCCATTTTTGAAAATCTGGGTTCAGTATATCACAGTCCACTTGTATTTGTAATTCAGTACTTCTGTTGGAAAATTATATGAACACCTGCAGAAAGAAAGAGGAGCATATTCACCAGAATTGAAGGTACTGAGAACAAATTATTAATCGGGTTTGGGCAGTATTAGTGTTTTCTGTCCTAAATCCAAGCCAATAAGTATAGCCTGTGGTGTAACATCTGTGTACCACGCCACAGTGAAAGCCATGGGCATTCCTACACTCAGTAAAATATAAATTTAAAAACAAGACAGTGAAGTACTGAAAGATGTTTTTATGTCACATGAAGATAGGAGAATTAATAAGCAAGCCAGGAATAAAACAGTGAAATGTGAGAAAAAACATCAGATTCATTTCAATAAATTATAGTAAAAGCTGGAGGATAGATACTTCAATGAGATGTTATTAAAAGGCTAAAGGCCTTTTCCCAACAAAGTAATATTTGGAGACTCCCCACCTAATAGCAAAGAGTCATGGATAAATAAGTTCTTCTCTCCAAATCCACAAACAGTTTCTAAATGTGTGGAGCTATCATAGGAAGCCCCTGGGAATACTATACATGCTTTTGATCACCTAACAGCAATGTGACTTATAAGTGTATTATTCTGGTATCTGTGTCATACTTGAGGATGTATGAGGCTACATAGGATAAGACTTAAACAGCTGGAGAATTGAGCAAAATAAACCAAATTACTATTTGTGTCTTTGGGACTGCATATATTTTGTATAGTCTCATCTCACTCTAAACATTACGCTGTCCTCGTGAAGGACCCAGTGAAAGGTCATGTTAGAACAGGTCCTTTCCAGAAACATCTTCCTATATATCTGTTGAAGAAAGACAGGCTAGAGAAATGTGCTTTACACTTGGAAGATAATGGGAAAATAACTAAAGTGTTTTAAAAACTGTAGAAGTCAATTCCACTTATTTTTTGCATACATAAATTTTACCTTACAAGAGTAAAAAGAATTTTTTGAAGCCAGAATAAGGGCACAACATACTATACCATTTGTGTAAGAGACAGGTTGACATTCCCACTTACCAAAATCGTAAACTAGAAGTTAGGACAATGTTCCAGAATTTGAAACTTGTTAATCCACAATACACCTTAATTACTACATTAGCTTTTCCACCTTGGGTTGGAGAACTTTTACCCAGAATGAACTATCCAAGCCTGTGTATTACCAGAAAATATTCTGGTTTCAAAAGAGGAAAAAAATTACAGTTAACTTCCTGATGTCTCTATGGAATTAAGAGCATGTTACTGACTGCTAGGATAGTACCCAGCTAACTGGGGATAATATTAACAATCAGATATTTCTTCCTGTGGAGCATCCATAAGGAATTGAAAACAACTGAGATGCTAGAATATGAATCAGACAAATGTAAATTTGGGTCAGTTAGCCAAAAGGATGAACCCTTTAGGCTCCTTAACACTCCAACACTTCTTGGTTGGCTTTATCACAGATTTCTTCCAGGAAATGTTCTTATTCAACATTAAGTTGACAACATGGTTCAGAGTGATGAACATTAGTAATAACACTGACATTTCACACTAAACACAGATATACTCATTAACATAAAATCCTTTATGTGCACCCTTATATACAGACAGGTAGATTTTACATGACAGATATATAAGAAGAAAGACAAAAATGTGCCAACATATTAACAAAGTTACCTACTTACAAATTATCTCTCTTTCAGCATTCCCTAAGGCCTACCCATTTGATTTAGTATGTCATGGATCATGCCTTTCTCCATAAATACTCTTCCTCAGCAGTTGTTCCTGAAAAGGCTTATCTAGAAATGTAGATGTAATTTCTGCTTTTTCTATTCCATCACCTCCTCTGCAGCTCTGGCCTTCTGTTGTGTTTTGTTTACAGAGTAGGAACACTTGTGCTTTAGCGTTTCCCTCCATTTAATACTGCTGTATAGCAGGCTGAGGGTGTTGTCTAATTTGAAAGCCTTGGCCACTTAAAACGTGGCTGTCAGCAGCAGTTGCTAAGAAACTACAACTTAACTGCTTTCAAACACGGGATTGCTAAAGTGCAATTACCCACACCTGCTATTATTATTTATATGAGCTAAAGTGTAATTCCTTCGTCACCATACTGGACACGTCCTCTCTTACCTCCCATTTCAATAAGCCCCTTATTTCTGGTAACCTCTGAGATCATTCCTCATCTCATCCAAACAAACATTTCAAACTACCCCCATAATTCCAAATATTCCCTGAGCAGGGAAATGAGCCAAAAAATATCTTCGTGTAGCTCACAATGAGAGCACATAAAGGCCCAGCCAGACACTGTCACTTAGAAAACCATGATTATGAGACAGAGCCTCTGAATAAATTTTCCCCTAAGAGAGACTGCACGTTTGGATAGGACTGGATGGGCATTTTTCACTTGAAGAAAATGTTTATGAAGTAATAAAATATTTAACTAAAAAAATAAAAAATATTTAACTAAAAAGTAAGTGTATAATTTAGTAACTCTGTCTCTATTAAGTCAACCTTCAGTGTTTTGATATATGAACAAAAAAAATACCAGTAATAAGGAATATACATGCAAGTGGAGTGGATGTCTTATGGGTGTAAAACTTCTGTCCTTACCTTTTTTATCTTTTAAACAGCTATTGGTGCCTCCTGAATAAAAATGGCATCTTCTACAGTATTTTGGCTGTATTCCACATCAGCTCAGCCCATTCTGTTTACTAAGTAATTTCAACCATGTGAATTAGATGTTGCCTTCTTTGCTTTCTGGAGGTGAATGCAAACCTCTTGGAACCAGTCAAGCAGAGATGTGAATGAGTGGAAGTCTGGGCCAGATAATGGGAGTGAACAATTAGAATGCAAAGAATTTGTAAAGCTTGATGCTTGCCCTTTTTGTGCAGCCTGAAGTATGCAGCAATGCATGAGAGTAAGGAGGAACAGCCTTAGGAAAAGCAAGGCACCTCTCCACAGGTGAGAACAGACAGCCTTGCTCTCCTCTTTCCTTCCACTCAGTTCCCACTCAGAGCTAAGCAGACACAAACCAGAGAACAGGCTATGCAGGGAGGCAGCTGCTGCTGCCAGTCCAGTCCAGCTATGCTTTATTGCAGCTGTACATCTTCTGAAGAGACCCTTGCTGGCACCTGAAGATTCAGAAATACTGGAAAAAGGGCTTATGTATGTCTCCAGTCACCCACATGGGCTCACACAAAATAGAGAATATGAAAAGAAGAGAGAAAATAAAAGAAAGAGAGTAGGGAAAAGCAAGAAAAAATAATCTTAGCTAATACATACACTCAGGCAGACCTTATACCTTCACAAACTCCTTCAAAGGAAGTAATATATTCAAATGTAAATCTTGTTAGTTGCTGGACCACTAGTCCTTTAAGTTAAACTAATTGATTTTTAACATCTGGTTCCCACTCAGGGTACAATTCCTTGTCTTAATGCTGTATTTGGGTACTTATTCTAACATATGTAGTTTCCAGGTGCTGCAATTTTGAACATTTGAGCTTCTCTGTGGGGTGATGAGGCAATGTATCCTGCATTAGACTGCAGAGGTAAACAACATGATTTGTAGCTGCATGTGATTGTTAATTATGCAAAGAAAAACTTTGGGAACAGTACAGTAAACAGATGAGGTTATTTGTAAATCTCTAATTCTCGAGTTTTAACTTCTAAACTACATAATACAAATGCAGTCATATTTTCCTGTATGAAAATAGCATTAATTAAAAAAAAAGCAAGTTCTGCATCAAAAGATATCATTGTTCAGTTATTTAGAAAAACAAAGATGTATTTTTTTCCCTAAGGGAGACCTTTGAGGTGACAGTTTCCTTCAGAGAGCTTTATTTTCACTAAAAAACATTCTGATACCTCTAGATAACTTAAGAACACATTGTTAGAATATATTTCAACACCTCTACTGCATAACTGCAGCAGTGCAAGCTCTGGATAGTTTGTTTTATGAAAAAAACAACAATCTGCCATTTTCACAAAACTCCAATTCAGAGTGGAATGGGAATAATAAGTTGGAACAATAATTCCTGAAGACACCATTTGAATGGCCACCTTTGGAGATGGTCTGGAGGCATTAATTTGTGGGAGAGGACGGGGATCAGCAGTCCCCACTACCCTGCTGTGATGGCCTTGGGGCAGAGGATGTACTGTGCATGTTAAGGGATCACCAAGGGTTTCCATCCTCCACCCAGATCTGCAAATTATCATTCATGTTCTGAGCACAATATGAAGGCACTAGATTGAATCAAATTTATTGATAAGGAGTAAGACATTGGGGTTTAAGATGTGCTTTTAAGAGTTCTTTGAAGGGAACAGAGTTTGGTGGAAGGGCAACAGACTGCAGAGAGACCCAGGTGTACTCCTGCATATTCAGATATATCCAGTTTTTAAAGATTGTTTCACCTGTGTTTTTATTTGTTTTACTTTTGGAAGGATTAGAAATTCATTCTTCATCATATTCTGCTTGCTAACTGAGGCAGAGACAATAAAACACACTACTAATAAATCTAGGGATTCAAACTGCAGCCCTTGGCTGCCACCTAAAGGTTTGCTGTTCTTCTTAAGAGAAATACCACCAGACTCCATTTCCATGTTTGGAATGTAAAAATGCTTGTCTACTACCATTACAGGCAACCTCCAGGGTCACTATTGCTCAAAGAGAGGGGGTAAAATATTTATGGGGTAAAAATATTTTTTCTAAAAAAACCAAAAAGCCCCACCAAAACAAAATGAAGGAAAAAAAACCCACAGTGGTTCAACAGCACTATAAAAAGAATGATTTCTTGTTTTTGCATGCACTTTCAATTTGAAATAACACCTAAAATCTTAAAAAAATATATAAAAACAAAGCATGCTATTTGGTTTTGATAAAAGAAGACAGCCAGAACAAAGAAACAATACAAACTACTGAGCAATGAATGGCTCAAGAACAAAAAAAGGAATGATGTGCTCAGCCACCATTTGGGCAACACAATGCGGGCAGCAGGCTGTTTGTGTAGGTCTTATGCTCTCCACCGAGGAGAGACTGATCTCTCCAGACACTGGAAATTCAAGCTCTTTGAAAATAGGAGGAACTGAGATGGAAAATAAAATCCTGGCCAGGGCTCCTTTTAGCTCCAACAAGCAGAATTATGCCTCAATTCTCTAGCTACGTACAACTATCTCATTGTCATCAATTATCTCAAAATCACTGTTCCTTATTCACAGTGTCTGTAGTAGCTGGGCAGTACTGACTTCCTTCAGAGGTTTTTTAAAACTATTATAAAGTTTAAATTTTCAATTAAGTATCATTTTTACACTGATGAAATCATTAAATCATTTGTTGAGAACCCTTTTTTTAACATATCTAGCACTTGTAACTGTGCATGGTAAATGTTAAACTTTGGTCCTTGTATGAGGGGACCTTCGCTTTTTCCTTTCTTTTCTTGCTTTCTTCTTTTTTTCTTTTTTTTTTTTTTTGTTAGACTTTAGAATATTGGGTGCGGATCTGAATGAAAATGAGTGCTCTGAAGTGATGTGGCCAGCAAGAAAAAATGTAAAACTAGCACAGAAACTGCTTACAGTTTTTTTGAAGTTTAATCCTTATTTACACATCCAACTCCATTTTGACTTTCCACACAATCTGATCCGTTTTATTTTGGGTTCATCCACTCCCCTTACAGGAATGACACCTCTCATGTTCTTACAGGAACGAGGACTGACAAAGGGACAATGATGCTCTGAAAAATAAACCAAGAATCTACAGAGAACTAGTTATTTCCACCCACACATGGGAAGAAGCTTAGTGACAGCGCTATCTTGGCCTCCATTGTAAAAATGAAAACCCACAAGTAATCAGTAAACTCATAACTGTGCATTTCCAGGCTCTGATCATTGTGTATTTGCAGTATTCCGTGGAGGACAGTTAATAGCTAAGGTAAAGGATCTAGTCATCCTCTTACGTCCTTTTGAGTGGTCCATGAGTCTATGTCATCTGTGGCAGGCACAGTTATATTTGAGGTTATCACCTGGATCGCACCTTTTGCAATCATAATCTCCCATGGTAGTTATTAGGATAGTTTGTAAGGTAAGGAGCATGTCACTGGTGTCCTCTCATACTGCCTAAGGTGCTGTCTGTTCTGTCCTTTATTTTGGCTTGGTACCTGTATTTTTGTGTTCAGCAAGATGAAGTTTTAGTTTAATTGGATGTAATGTAATCTTTAGCGATTTCAGAGTCAGCCAGGACACATCTGCAGATTAACTTCATGTGTTCTGTTTTCTTTTCCAAAGCCAAGTCATATAGTTCTGTTAATCACCTGTAGAAGTGTGGACACTTAGAAGATTGATAGGATTTAAATCAAGAAGGAATTGTAATGGCAATCTTTTCTGACCTCCTGTGTTGTACAGGCTATAAGACTTCATCCAGAAATTTAACATTAATGCTTCTGTTTCATCTATAGTCTGTCTCTCATACAACCATTGAGCCTTGAATTCAAGACCAGCCATGATGGAAAATGGTGCCAAAGAAGAAGTTTTATCAGAAACATTTTTCTTCAAACACAGTTAGAATCACTAAATTACTCTGCAATCTCTATTTCCCCTCACCTTCCAGTGATCATTAGTGTGTCATGTCACATAAGGATTATTTGCTGGTACAATATCACATTAACTAAATTTTAATGAAAAAAATTATTATCCTGGCTGTAACTTAATTTTGTAAAATGTTTTCCACTTAAAAATATACGCTCTGGCAAATCCTAAGGTAGCTATGTACTCTATTCAAGTACATGCTAACAGTGTGGCCTTAATTTTCATCCTCAGTTCATACTGACTTTATATACTGAACAATTCAATTACTCCTGACTGCCCCAACTCAGGTTAGAAATGTCTGTCCCCAAAAAATTCTCTGTTCCTTAGCAATACATTAATCCCATAGTCCCTCTCATGCCTTACCCTCACTTCAGTCACAGCTGGTACCAGATGCTTCAGCAAAGGTGGAAATCATCTTTAAAGGAACATGTCACGGTGTGGCTGCAGGGGAAATTCCTGTGCAGCCTTAGAAAGTGACCAGTTCTTGTTCTGAGGTACAAAAGGTTACTTTTGTTGTGAACTTTTATCCTGGCTAATGTAAAGGCACATACAATTCATATAAATATCTCATTTCTTTTTAAATCCTACAAATTTCTACAGCAAATGAATTCCAAGAGTTACTTATATGTTATTTTAAAAAGAATCTTGGCTTTATTTTAGCTTAAAGTATGAGCAGTAAAACCAATAACTACAGTTCCACTGGATCCTAGAATTAGACAAGAGAAGACTTACTGATATGAATAAAAAAAATTCAGAATAGAGATATCTTTCAGAAGAAGGGATGAATTTGTGTGAGGTGCTGCCCAAATATACATGCTCTTATGCCAAAATGAAAACATTGCCAAAATGAATCATCTGAGGATAAGCAGGATGTAAGAGGTGAGAAGATATATACACAGACACATATTTTAAACAATTACAAACATCAATATGCAATGTTTTCTTACTATTTCTAAATGTCCCCACCTGCCTCCATTCTTTCCTGATTTTGAACCTAAATATTTCTTGATTTATTTTAGTTGTCATTTTAGCAGTGAGTCTAGAGCAGCAATGTGGTGAGAGAGGAGAGAGGATATGCAGGTAAACAGCACCAGGCTGTAATGTGCACACCATGTTTCAAGACTGAGGACAAGATCAGATGAAATTCTACCAGAGATGTTCAGAACCTTTAATAATTCTGGAAAACCATCCACCTCCTGTCTATGTTCTCCATGTCTCCCACTTGCCCCCTCTGCCACACACACACAGAGCTTGCCTGTGGGATTTTTCCACTCATCAGCCACTGCTCAATGCAGCAGCTTAGCTATGGGCAGGAGAAACGATCTGCACTCATCAATCACCCAATTACAAACTTCTGCTTTTGAACTGTAGGACACTTTTGAGCTTGATCCATACAGGTTATTCTGAGCTAGAAATGAACTTTAATTTCTCTTAAACAGCACCAGTGCTGTTTATGAACCATATCTTAACTTTCCCTTTCAACCTCTAACACCTAATTTCCTCCAAAGTTTCTCAGGAGGAACTTAAATCTTTCAGAAGTCCCAAGAAATATTTCCTACTTACTATCTACTGTATTCTACCTACTTTCTACCAGTTCCTTGTAATACATAACATAGGAAACCTCTGGGAAATAACAAGTGAGCTAATGGTTGTTGGGGCAAATATGGGAATTTTCTCTGAAAACTTCCAATAATGTCAGGCTGACTGTACTATTACAGAATATTTCATCTGGACATTTGGTAACCCAAGGTCTTAAATCCAGGGGACAGAAAAGGGTAAAATTGTTGTGGAAGGAATATGAGGAAGAAGATGCAAAGCTGCTTGAGATAGCTGCAGCAGCAGCAATCATGACCTTGGGACTCTGTTAGGGAAGTGAGACACAGAGGAGTAGGTGGTGAAAGCAAGAGGCCTGTAAGTATCTGAGGATCCATTCAAAGTGACTGGGTGGAGGGAGGGTGAGAAGAAAAAATAAAAACTTTTTAATGCAGATGAGGAAGAAGGCAGAATGGGAGTAGTAGTCTTCAACGGGAAAAAAAAATAAAAGAGGAAAAAAAAATTGAGGAAGAAGAAAATTAAAACACCTTAAGTGTAATACAGTGACTTCATGGGCACCTAAGTTGGGTCTCAGCACTAAGTGGAGATTACATACCTTCTTCAAGCACCAGAGGGAAAAGTAGGAGACAGGTAAAAAGAACAGAAGGAAATAGGTGGAGGTAAAATAAATGCATGGAGTTCCAATGTTCTGTGGACAGTTTGAGATTGCAATAATAACAACAACAACAAAAAAGTGTGTGACTTGCTAAACTTCACAGTGGCTGTTGTTCCTCTGTAGAAATAAAAGTGCTATTTGTGCATGTCACAAAGTATTCTGTGAAATGTGTGTTTTCAGAGCTCAGTTGACTTCAGTGTCTGTGGATCTATACCTACATCTATCAATATGAAACCTGGTCTTCACCCATCCTCCATGGAGCTAGAAAACAACATAGCTTTAAAGATGCTATGACTGTTTTTGGGTGGGCTGCAGTCCTTTGTGAATATAAAGCTAATTGAAACAATATGCTCTTTTTTCTCTGTTAGTCACTGAAGGCAAACAGGAAAATGGCACACAGATTAGTAACACAGGGTCAGGTCTTCAGTCCTTCAGGCCAAAGTCCCACTGAAATAAGGTTAACAAAATAACTCATCTGGCCTACTGTTCTTCTGTCTGTTCCTTTCAGAAATCAAGTCATGGTGCCTGTAAGTCCATGAAGTAATATCTGAAAAGTATTAATGACAGCATATAGAAGAATCCCAGGTAAATTTTATACTCCGAAGACAGATTACAGGGGACCTCACCTCTCTGAAGTCAGAAAGACTCTCAAAACAGTGTATTTGTCAAAAGAAAACACTTCTGTCTAAAATATCAGTTCAGTCACATAAAAATGCATAGTGGAAATACCAAAAAATCTTAGTGAAACACTATTCTTTAAAACTCTTCATGTGACAACATCTGAAATGTTCTTCTTTCAGAATGCATCTGTTTAACTAAATATACTACTGGGGTTTTTAGTAATTACTTCCAGAAAGAGATTTTTAGACCATTTCAATAAACAATTTCAGCTTTGACCACTTGTTACAATACATATTTTTATGGTTTAGAGTATCCTAGGGGGACTACATAGATAATTTCTTATGCTTTCTTGTGTCTAGAAAAATCATCCTATTCTTTCTTAAACAGAGGACAGGGACACCTTCATTGAGCGCCCCTGCCCCGAGCCAATATACAGATCAGCTGCCTGCACTACAGATCTCTTTGGAAATTAATGTGTAGAACTTAAAGCATTGGGTTTAACCTAGTAAACCCTAAACAGAATGATACCTTCTCACCTGTGAAACAACTGCTTTTTCTGTCTCAACTGCTTGCTGACCATTTCTGTTGAGAACCCATCTGCACTGGCTTTTTTTTTTCTTGAATAGTCTGAAATATTTCAGGTTTATTGTCTTATAACACAGTCTTCTTCAGTGGACTTGTCAGAAGCACCGAAGTACAGAAGATCATGCTCTGGGATTTCAGGAGGATTACATACTTTATTTTTAATATAATTTTTTTACAATTCAGTTGGTATATATAAACAAAGCAGAAAAGTGTACCAGTATGGTATTGCAAGTAATTTTCTCAGAAGAACAGAAAGGAGAAATTTCTGCCACATAGACCAGAAAAGAAAATAATTTTATAGTTAAAGTTTTCCAAATATATTATGAATAACAACAACATTTAGATGCAGTATACATAAGTCACCAGGCTGAGTATATGGAAAATAAAAAGTGGAATTCCACCTGTCTCTGCATGACACTGACCAAACTGTTAACACTGAGAGGGTAAACGCAAAAAGGTATTGGTTCAGATGCTGCCAGATAGTTTCATGCAGGCCTACTGAAGTTGCAAACCTAAGTAAGGTTTGTAAATTCACATAAAATGTCCACCTGAAATCAAAGTAAGCCTTCACAAAAAATTAAGTAGATTATTGGACAACGTGAATTACTGCTTTACAGTAAAGTGGATAATTTTCTCTTTGTGCCATTTACATCAGGAAGTTCAATAGCATGGGCTGGTAACTAAGGTAGGTATTAATGAAAAAAATAATGAATTTTGGGGAGTAAAGATTTTTCCAGTTTGGAAACTGACATTGCCAGTTCTTACAAGAACAGAGGCTAGAAACTAAAAACAATGTGCACAGTTTTAATATCTTATAAGGAAATGCATCACATTTTTCATCACATTTTCTTTTTCAGAATTACAAAATAAAAGCACATTTTTTTAAAAAAATGTGTACTGCATTAGGCAGCTGGAATTATATGTATAATTTTTCTGTATATAATAAACAGCATAGGTGGATTGTTCATAGTCTGCACTTCTGAGGAAAAGGCCTTCTTGGCAACTGTTTTTTTGGGAATAGTAACTGATTTTGAATTTGGGAATAGTAACTGATTTTGAATTCCATCATTTTTGATTGATGGATTATAATGGATTTGCACAATACATTGACCTTTTTATATGAAACAGATGCAGTTTTAGATTCAAATATTGTATAAAGAAATGAACACAAGAGATAGCAAATGCAATTGTATCTGACAGACAAGCATATGATTCTTTTTGTTAGTTATACTGCAAAAAAATTCAAATTTGCATGTTAGTGGGATCGAGTTAAACCAACAAATCCAAAACAATTACTGTACTCTTGCAGGATTCTATACTATTAAAATAGGGAAGTTGGAGGAAAGTAGAATTAATTTAACAATACCAAAATGCTTTTTACGGGGATTTTAATTGTGTCTAAGATTCCATAATAATGTAAGAAATCACAAGATTGGATAAATAATACTTTTCATTTTGAAAAAGCTTTGATACTAGTTGCAAAATACCATCAACCTTCCCTTTGCAGTCCTGGTTTGGACTCTCCCCCAAGAAATGGCACATTAAAGATGGTTGGAAATACTCAACCAAAAAAGGAACATGGTTTTCGTAAGAAAATTTTTGGGGTTTTTGACCAGCTCTAGTTAACATTCATTGCAGATGCAATATTTTCAAAGCTGTTTCCTGAAAAGAGAGACTATTCACCAAAAATGTGATAGACAATTGCATTTTGTTTCAATAAAGCAAACGTAAATACTGGAAAGAAGCCACAGTTATAACACTTCAACAAATTTGGGATACATGTAATATAATAACACACTTTCCACCACAAAAAATTGTAGAATAACTTAGGTTGGAAAAAGCCCCCTGAGGCCCAACCATCCCTCTGCTCAAAACAGGTTCAATTAGTTCAGTCTGCTTGGGAACATGTTCAGCTAAGTTTCAACTCTCTCCAAGGACAGAGATTCCACAAACACATTGCTTCAAGATTTCACAGCCCTATGGATAGGACAATGGATTGAGACTTTAAATCCATTTCCAGTCGTGTTAAATTCCTTGTTACAGGAGTTTAAGAGTTACATACTCTCATATGTGACCTTGGATGATTCAGTTTCTCCACTTGCAAGCCTAGAATTATTATTCAAAACTCCTGCCTAATTATATTATTGCATTATAAACACTGTCTAAATAACAATATATTCAAAGATGCTATCACTGCAAACTAAATGTTTTTAAGTCCTTGGATTTCACCATGAGAAGAATGAAGCTAAAGAAATAGGGCATTTATATAAAGCAGCAGAGTATACTTTAAACTCTTACAGCAGCCTCTATACATTGAGGCCTAAACTATTTATATCTTCAGCTCTTGGCTTTTTTACTGGTGACTTTATTCAGAGTGCATAGTTTTCACCCAACATTGGCATCCTTTCCATTATATTTTCAGGGTTTAAGTTAATGACCAGAGTAGTTTCATTTTGGTAACCATATTATCAGATTTTTTATGAAAATGATCCATCTTTATTCTTCCACATTAAACTGCAGGTATTGTCTTTCTGCCCAGAATACCCAATCTTTGCATGATGTTCTCATCAGGACTAGTGCATGTAATGACTGATTCCTACTTGTATGATGAACAGCCTTTGCTTAGAAACTCAGAAGATAATTCATGCTGTTGAGGACGTAGCCATTTTTTTATGCCGCTTATGATAATTTACATTCTGTCTAATAAATAGTTTCATACACAATATATCTGTATGGGATATCAACTGTATCATTCCTCCCATCAGCACCACTTAGAACTATGCAGGTGAAAAATCCAAAATAGAGAGATCCCAGTTTCAGTCACTTTTGCTTCTGATAGCATTTTGTTTAAAGATACTTCCTTGAATTTCTTGATGTATCATCTGAATCCTTTTTTTCTAGATACATTTGAATCACCATAAATTTGTGACATCATGATCTATAAACTAGACATTACAGTACCCATCAGGAGTAAATTGAGTTTAGTTCACCCACCACCAGTGTATCTCATTTCAAATAGCACCCAACTGAGTTCTCAAGGGACATGTAGCTCTCCACCTACAGCTTTTGAGGCTGTGACCTCTGAAATCATAGAGCTTTTAGGTTAAGAATGTCACAATCTTTGAAGTCCTGTAGATGTTACATTTCTTTCTGAATGTCATTGCACATGGCTTTCTCACATCCCATATCCCCATCTGGGCTGTGACCACTCAAGGAATGATAGTCAGATGCCTGAAGTGGGGGATTTTTCCAAAATGAAGCAAAAAAGATGATACATCATTTAAAAACTCCCAAGAGTGGGACCACGACATTGCTACATTGCCAGCTCTTCCTCAGCACTCTTGAACAAACCTACCATGCTCAGTTTCTGACCTCTGACATTCAGATGCTAAACCATCCATAGCTTCCCAAGGCTTAGCACAGGATCTTAAAAGGCTTCCGCAGCCCTTCATTCGTAATGACAGTGAAACAGCACATAATTTACACTGGTTGCATTTGCAGGATTTATTAACGTTGTACCCCTTATAGGCAGACTTGGATGCAGCACAGAGATCCTTTTAGGATCCTGCATGCACTGTCACCTGTTGCCGGCATCAGAAATGAAGGATGCCACAGGGCTGGCCATCAGAGGCACGAGGTCAGCACACCTACCCCGTAACGCAGCCGGGCGGGGGCCTGGCCACCGGCGTGTGACAGGGCGAGGTGCCCAGGGGGGTTTTACCTGCCGGGAAAACGCCTCCACCCACAGCCTCCGCGGGGAGCGGAGCCCTGCAGAGGAGCACAGGGGCAGGAGATGCAGGGAGCCCCTCCGGGGAGCGGAGCCGGGCCGGCCGGGGCGGCGGCCGAGGTCGCACCTTGGCCCGGTGGGGCTTTCCTGGCCCGCACGACGCGGTACTTTCCGCACACGGTTAACCTTTGCGTTACTCCCACTGCGCCCGGAGGGGTGGAAACTCCGGGCAGAAATCATTCGGGGAGGGCGGTAAAGCAGGGGAGGTGGTTTTAGGTAGTGAAGTTTTACTGGCCGCACCAGGGGCCGGCGTACTGCTGCCAGCGGGACGGCCCGGGGGGAACAGCGGCGTTCCTGGGGCCGGTGGGGCGCGCCGCGGGGTGGGGG
>NW_005054333.1:6129254-6145869 GCF_000277835.1 Geospiza fortis | reverse complement strand
GGTAGCTCCCGGGGAGCCGGCGGGACTATTGCGCTCCAGGGTGCTGCGGGTCCTGAAGTGCGCCCTCCGCAACACTTCGTGAAGCGGCACCCGGACCCGCCCGGGGGAACCGAGCAAGGGATGGACAGTTCTTGGGGGTGGTAACACTTTGTTTTTACGTCGTTTATATGGCATGCAATGGCAGGGTTAAATAGGGATAGAGCTACGAGAAGATTGTCTTCTGTTTACCTTGGGATAACGTGCATGTTGACAGTTCCCCGGGAGCTATGGTTCTCGGGTGAAAAAGGCTCTGGTAAATGTGGGTAACCCCACGCGTTGTGCGATTGCTTCCCAAAGCCCCCAGCATCAGTTTTAATGTGTGCAGGCTGAGGGGGGGTTTGTGCAAATGCACCTTAGATAGTGCAGCAGTTGACAGAGCAAGCAGGTTAGTCTATATTTCATAAAGGATCTTATTTAGCTAGCAGTGATCATAAAAGCAGATCTGGTTGTCAATCATCTTTCTGTATTTTTTTCTGCTTGTGGAATAATTGGCATTTCCCAGCTTCAGCCTGGAGCTGATTTAAAATGTTAACATGTAACCTCTGAAACTAAGATTTACAATGGGAACAATGTATTACTCTTAAGTTCTTTATTGCATATGTGACAAATTCATGCCTAATTCAGTAGGATTTGCCCAGTGCTGTTAAAAACAATGGAATAATTTGTTAACTTTCATAGGATAATTTATTTTACTTTTTTGGCTTTGTAATTTGAATTCAGAACCAAACCAAATGTCAATAGGAAAAGTAAAATATATTATTAAATTTCTTATGAAACATGACATCTCGTATGTAGTATCCCAGATTTTTTTTTTTATTCAGTGCAATTGAGTTGAAAGGCTAATTGAAACTTTATGAAGAGGATGGTTCTGTGCCTGAATGCAGTGTTGTGCTTGCTCATGAGTGTAGTTCCTGGGTACACACTATTGCAAATAATGCATCGGAACAGAATGCCACAGGGGGGAGGTTGTGCATGGGGCTTTTGTGCCAAAAGATGCTTGCTGTCTTTGTTGTGCTTCATAGTGAAAATATATATGGGCAATGCGTCACGGGTTATGTGTTTATTGTGACAGCAGCTCTCAGATTGGGCAGGCTGTAACTCACATAGACCTTGTTTTTTCCTTTTCATTTGAAACCTCTGCTAATTCATGAAAGCTGAAAGGCACACTGAATTCTTTCCTTCATACATAATCACTTTACAGGCTACAGCCGCAGTTGAAGCAAGAAGAGTGTTTTGTTTTGTTTTTCTGTGAATGAACACATGAAATTTTTTGTTATTATTAATGTTATTTGTGATTTTTTACATTTGGCTGTGGTAGCCAGTGCAGCACCACCTGGATTCTTTGAATGTCTGCAGGCTGCTTTGAGAGAGACTGGGCAGCAGCTCCATGTACAGATATTTGGCAGCATGGCTTTGTTCAAGCAGCCACTCCTCTTTGCTTCTGCATCAGCAGTGCTGGGCATGGAGAAAAGCATCGTGCTCTTCCTGTGCCATCAGCAAATCCAGTTTATTTATGTGCAGAGTTGGCAGAACCTTCATATCTGTTGCACTGAATCTCCAGTTCTAAAAGAGACTGGAATTAATATGAAATGTACATGGAACTCAAATTTATTTAATTCTTATTGGAGCATTTCTGGCTCTTCTAATTGAAAAAATTGAGAGCTTGAAAATACCTGAGGTATTTGTTCTGCAAACTGCAGTTTGAGATGAGAGTCATTGCCTGGGGATAAGCAAAGGTAGAATTTGGCGCAGGGTTTGAAGTTATAAGGAGTGCAAAAGGAAATCTCACAATGCTGTAAATTTGCAGTTCCCAAATTACAGGTCCTGTAAGCTCAGATAAAAAGAGTAGTGTTGCTGCCTTCTACAAAGAGTCCCTTGTTCAATAAGTCTCACCAAAAGGAAATTTGCAGTTCAGTAAGCCAATTATAACAAATACCTGACATAAGAATCAAGCTAGTTCTGTAGGGATTTCTACAGATCCCTGCATTTATGTTGGAGCATTAAACCTGACAAACTCCTAAAGGTGTGAACCCGTGGACTGAATAAAAGCTGGATTCTACAGCAAAAGCATGTGTATGCATTGTGCTAACCAGTTGAGTAGGTGCTTACTTCAGTGAAGACAGTTCCTTTGCCTTGTTCAAAAACCAACTGCTGAAACTCTTACCTGCTGTATAAGCACAGGGGTTATGTGGGGTTCAAGTACTGAAGAATGACTGATTGGTCAGGCTTAATAGATGACATTAGTTCAAATCTCCACAGTGTCCCAACACCAGTTATAATTAATATTAAAATATGAAAACAAAGGTATTTGGTGCTTTCCAAAATACCCAGGGAGTTATTCCTCTATGAAGCTCAAATAAACAGAGTGTACTTGTGATGTGCAAAGAGGAATGGGATGGAATGAAAATCTTTATCTCTGAACTAAAAGTTGGAAAACAGTCACACAGCAGTTCTCTTAGTTGTGATTGACAGGTCTCTTTAAATACCAACTTTAAAAGTTTGTATTTTCAGTCTTCTTGAGAGCGTGATTTGGAAAGACCACTGGGGAAAGTGGAGATCTGTGATCATGAAGGGGTCAGTTGTTAATTGATTTATGCCAATAGTATGACTTCTGATTCATTAATTTTCTCCCATCAAGGTCTTTGGTGCTTTGCCAGTCTGGTCGCATCAGATTTCCATGTGATCCCTCTAGTAAGAAAGTTTTATAAACCATTACTCGTGTTACTTCTCAAAGGAATAAGAAAAGCTATTCAAACCACCCATGGAAGTTTTTGAAGAGAGATGATTGAGAAATGTCCCATGACACACACACACAAGCACACAATAAAGTCTGAAATAAAAGATATATCATGATAGCTTTAATTGGTGTTTGTCTGTTAATTCTCTTGTGTACCCATGCGGCCCATTTTCTGTTGAGACTCAGTGGAAGAAGCTGTGTTATGTGGAATACCCAACACTGAGCCAGTTCGGCCTTTCCTGAGGCTTAAAACAATCCAAGAAGAAGAGAAGACCCATTTTTTATTTCCTGAGTCTGCGTGGGTGATCTGATCCCGGGGGCTAATGGACCATCTTTGGGAAAGCCAACCTTTTGGGAACCAGCCTTTGGGGAAAAACAACCTGGGTGTTTGAGCAGGCTGTAAGTTGCAGTTCTGAGGAAAAGTGAGGGAGAGGTTTGTTTATGTGCACATTGCTCAAGGAGCATATTTTGCCAATGACATGAATACATTTGCTTTGCAAATTGTACACTTTTCATAATCTGTTGCAATTTCATGTCTCTTTGGGAGGCTTATGTGGTAAGGTGTTTTTTTTTTATTTTATGGTTATTACAAGTTGAATGAAACTCGTTGCATGTGTAGTGTTTACAGTGTTTTCATGCTACAGCTGTTTGAGATGAGGCTGGGAAAAGAGAGGAGAGGGGCAGTTTATGAACTAGAGAATGGTTATTCTCTAGTTCATAAACCATTCTCTTGGTGCTCTGGAAAGGTTGCCTCTGTTATTTTGGATATGCTGTTGCTGAGGAAAGTTGTCAAGGCAGTCTGAAGAGCGCATGCGTCAGAAATACTCTCTACAGTGTGAAGAGGCAGTTGCTTCTTTTTGGGCCTTTAAACTTTCAAGGACTGGAACTGCAACAACTGAGAAAGGAAAAATTAGACCCTGTTAGTCAAGAGGCCTAGATGAATAAATTTGATTTTCCATACAATCTAAGTTTAATTTATTTCACTTCCCCAGACCATCGGAAAGATGTTAGAATGTGAACTTCATGGAAGCTAAAGGAAATCTTCATTGAATGACCCCCATTCCACAAGCGGACATTAAAATGTCAGATTATAACCTCCCTTAGACTTTATAGAGTACTTAAATGCTGGTAATACTTTTCAAATCCCTATGGAGAATTTGTGATGACTTGTACATGTTGTGTCTTGAGTTTGGGACAATTAGAACCAATTACCATAGGAGAAGAAAAACAGAAGATATTTTATTTACAAATTGTGTAAGTTGACATGGGCTGCTGATATTTATCAAGACTTTTTAATAACAGTTTTAACAGTTGGACCAGAGGATTTAAAGGATCTTTTCCAGCCTAAATGGTGCTATGATTCAAGGAGGTACTCCTGTGCCTACATGTACCTTTCTTATCCTCATCTCTGAAAAGTTCCTCCTCTTATATGAAGGTGGAATCATTCAGGACAACAACTCAAGAGGAGCCTCAGACAGGTGCATATAAACTCAAGTTTTTCATGTAAATATATATCAATGTAGAGGATTAGTGGTGGACTTGGCAGTATTGGGTTGATCTTAGCGGTCCTTTCCAACCTAAATTATTCTTATTCTATCCTCTGATTCTGTGAATAGATCTGATGTAAGGAACATTAACCTTAATGTAGAAATTAAATCTACATTACCTATGTGATTTTTTTTCAACAATGTATATTTTAAAAACTGAATATAGAAAAAGTGTACTTTCTTAGTTCGAGATAGGTGTATCTAAGGCAGTGATTGGGATTTAATGAGTTCTATCAGGGTAAGAAGAACAAGTGGAATAGCTTGATGTTCTGACCTTTAAAGTTTGTTTAGTATTCTTAAAATATATAGGTGGCACTAAAGTCATATGTTATATTTTCAAAACTTATATATGTGAACTATTTAGAGCTTTTACTGTAACTGGTTATCTGGACATCTTGGTATAAATTTAACTTCTCATGATGAATTTACTGAAAACAGAAGACTGGAGAAGGATATAGTTTCCATTTTGTTAATAAACTTTCTGTGTTTTGTTTTTTTTTTTTTTAAATAAAATTCTTAAGACCTCAGTGCTTCTCATTCTACTTGCAACCTCCTTTTCAGCAAAATCTTGTTTTCAAAGTTCCTGTATCTCCTCTACTAATTGCTGACTTCTGTCTAACCAGTGGAAAGATGTAATAATTCTTTCTCATCTGCTTAAGCAAACATAATTTTTGATGGACAAAGTAGGATATGGTCTGTTATTCTTTTCTAAGTACTTGAACTTCATTAATTTTTTTTTCCTTTTGGCAGTTTACATAAATGGACTTGGGCTATTTAGTATAACTTTTGGGAAGGAAGTGGGGCTCTAATGAATTAGTTCACTGTACACTGTAATGGAACCTTTCTCCAAGAAGAAAAGTAAGCTTCTTGCCAGCCATTCAGGATTCCCCCTTGTTCTGGTGGCAGAACAAGAATAACCCCTTGAGCAAAATGTAAGTGTTTCAGGATGATCAGAATTTACAGCATTAGAAAGCTGCCAAAAAAGCAACTTCTAGCTGAGGCTAAATTGGCCTAAATTGAAAACTTTGCAAAGCTCATAATTGACTTTTTTCTTTATATGTTTCTCTGCTTCCCATGACTTCATTGTCATATGCCTGTGGTAACTTCTTGGTATTTACCCATGGTGACAATAATAATGAGTCTGAAGTATTTATGGTCATCAAAAGATGCTGAGACAAATATTTTAACTATGGTTATTAGAGAAAGAAATTTCTGTAGCTTTAGGCGGGTCAAATGATGTTCCTGGATGTTTGATTTTCATTTTACTTCCGGCCTCTTCTCTGCCCACTGATTTGGGAGTTAGGTTGTTAGCAGCAGTAGTTCATTGGGTTCAAATATTGAAGACTTCTGGTATTTTCGGTGTTTTGCTGTTGTAGCAGTGTTATGAATACAGCTGCGTGGTGTATGGTGACATCACAAAAGTAGTCCAAGTCTGATTAAACCAGTAGCTACCCTTTCTAAAATAAATTCTGTTCCTTCTCTATGTTCAAGGGAACTAGGCTAAGTGAATTCTGTTTGTTCTATACTTGAGAGTACAATTTATTTCCATCTTATCTCTGCAGGGTGGAAAGGGTTAGTACTGTGCTGAGGACAAGATGGGAGCTTCTTCCCAGAAACAACCAAGTTCCCATCTTTTTGTTCAAACAAGTCTACCAGGAAATAAGAAAACTTGTAGGAACTTACACAATGGCACGAATGGCACAAAGTAACTAAATAAAACTAATGACATCAGCAAGCAGGCTCTTCCAAGCTAAGCAAAGTTGTTGGAGAGCATTTTGCTGTTAGAAATGTTGTGGCATTACTTCAGAACATTAAATAAACCACTACCTGTATAAAGCCTAGAATTTGCACGTTTGAAGTCTGTCCCTTAAGAGAGCATTTAAGCTGCACCTGCAGACCCTACACAAATGTGAATACTTCCTTGAAAGAGCAGAAAGAGAAGCTTGCATTCAAACAGTCTGTGTGCACCTGTAGTTTACTTATAATTAGTATGTGAGTCTGTATATTTTATAGCCCACTGTCATGTTTTGTGTAATCTTTGCCCCCAAATTATAAAATTTAACAGGCTAAACCTAAAATAGAGGTTGTACAGTGTCTGTTCCTAGACAGGTGGGTTGGGTTTTGAGGTTTTTAATTATGAAAAAAATCCCAGAAAGTTTTTTACCAATTTGTCTCAGGGACCATAACCATCTTTGGAGATTGAAAATGCTATTGAAAAGCAAATTACTGAAATAACAAATATGATAGACTTGGTATTCCAGAAAACAGTAACATTTTTTAAATAGCCCTCTTGAATAAATGCTCCTCCCAATCTTGTGGGCTACATACAAATCCTTAGGGAATGGTGGTTATCCTCTCTGATACCAATCTTAGCTTTTATTTCATATTCTTGAGGTTTCCTCATTGCAAGTGTAAACTATGTATGTTCAATGATCTGTCTCCCTAATCCACACGTGCACAGCTTTTGGTTTGTTTCACGAAAATATTCTGTAAAAGCACAATTCAGTTTATCATTTTGTGTTCAGAACTGAGGGACTTGTTCCCCTAGGTTGTCAGCTTTGGGAATTTCGAACTAGAATAGATTTGTTCCAAACCACCATGTATGCAGATAAAAGAGAGTGATGTAAGTAAGCTATTTGCATTGCTATGGACTAAGAATCTATCAGGTTGTCTTTGGTAACACTGTGTGGGAAGAAATAACCCTGAGCTATTAGGATCCTCTGCACTTGCTGCTGGGTATGTGAATGAAGAGACAGTGCCAGGATGAGGTCATGCTCCTATAGGGCAGAAAGCAGCAATTTGATAATGATTAGACATGCAATAAAAGGGTACTTTAGAGAAACAATTAGGGGTTGAAGGCCTGGTTTAAGGAGGTACAGCTATAGAAGATGGTGGGAGATAAAGCTTAGGCTGGTCTTTTATTCGAGGTTGATCTTCTTAAGCAGGCAGAAAATAGTCATTTTTATCTACCTTTATAACCTTCATCAGCTCCTGATTAGGTAAGACTTTATAGAATACACAGGAAAATAGCTACCATTCTGGCTGTTGATAGGCTACCTGCTAGCAGTGCTTACTAATACAAAAGAAATTAAATTAGCAGTGATATATGGCAGTAGCCATTCCAGGCTTTGCTGAAGCAGCATGACTGTATTCACGCTGGTCAACTCTGAGGGAGCTTCTAGCAGCTGTAGATGGCTGG
This sequence comes from Geospiza fortis, assembly GCF_000277835.1. Lineage (NCBI taxonomy): Eukaryota > Metazoa > Chordata > Aves > Passeriformes > Thraupidae > Geospiza > Geospiza fortis. Next base: position 6,138,347 of record NW_005054333.1, on the reverse strand, counting down.
AGTACAATGATTCCTATGACCATGTTCCATCCTAGGAAATAGAATGACCACAACTCCACACATTTTGAAGTTTCCTTGAAATCAAGGGATTTAAAAAAAACCAAAACAACCTTTTAAGCTCTCTGGTTCCATATGCTTTGCATTTTTATTGGTGTAAAGCTGTACAAGCAGGACCATCAAACCTGTGCCATAGAAGCATTAGCTTTTATGACTGTGGGAAATTAGTCTGTTCTAATGATATAATCCTAGTAAATTTTCCTGTATGTTTTATTTGCAAGAGACAGGATAGATTAGTTTCTGAAGCCAAGTAGTCTTTGACTCATTGTTTGCAGGCATGAATTGCATCAACAAAATGTAACCATCTCCCAGAAAAGCAGGAAGTTTCATAGAAAGGAGAGGCTACAAGTAAAGTTGGCCAAGAAACAAAAATTGTGTTGTGAAAAATTTCAAGGTTGCATTGCTTGTTTTCACTCTGTATTGTGGCTTGGGAACAAAGTCAGACTGGAGTAGTCAATAGCTCTGTCTCTCACAGTCAAGGCCATGTCTGAGGCTGTGGTTTGAATGTTGTGTTTTTGAGTCCTAACTGCAGTACCAGTAGCTACTATGGGTAGTACCTTTTAAAAATGGTGTTATATGCATCTGTCTGAAAAAAAAATCTTCAAAATTGCTATATGTAGATGAAAAACTTGGGTTGCTATGCATCTGTCTGAGGCTTATGTTCCCCAAGTCTTCATCTTAATGTGCAACCTTCATGTAAGTGCTGGAACTTTTCAGAGAGATGAGGATAAGAAAGACACAGGTAGGCTCAGAGAATGTCAGGAGTATCTCCTTGAATCATAGCATCATTTAGTCTGGAAAAGACCCTTAAGATTCTCAACCTAACCCAGCACAAGCCCACTAAACCATGTTCCTAAGCATCACATCCACGTCTTTTAAATACCTCCAGTGGATGGTGGCTCTACCACTTCCCTGGGCAGCCTGTTCCAAGGCTTGACAGCCCTTTCAGTGAAGAAATTTTTCCTGATATCCAATCTAAACCTTCCCCAGCACAACTTGAGGCCATTTTGTCTTATTGTTTGTTAGCTGGGAGAAGAGGCCAACCCCCACCTTGCTGCAATATCCTTTTCAGGTAATTATAAAAGATGATAAGCCCCCTCCCCACTCCTGAGCCTCCATTTCTCTAGATTAAACCACTCTAGCTCCCTCAGCTGCTCCTCATAAGACTTGTGCCAGACCCTTCCCCAGCTGCCTCGCCCTTCTCTGGGCATGCTCCAGAGCCTCAATGTCTTTTTCACCAGCAGCTTTCCAGCCCCTTTTCCCCCCAGCCTGTAGTGCCACATGAGGCTGCTCTGACTGAAATGCTGAACCCGGCACTTCCTCTTGTTGAGCTTTATATAATTGCCTCAAAGCCTAATATGAATATCCTTCTCTAATTACAGAAGCGTTCATTCACTTTTTGGGAACTCCATGTCAATGTGCCTTTACAGAGCAGACTTACAAAGCATTTTCTATCCTCCAGCTTCAGCTATGACTTGTTTTCTGCCAGGGCTTTCCCAATGCTGTGTTGACAGAGGTGTCCTCCCCTTTTGTCTGCGCTGTTCAGCTGAAATCCAGTGTCAGCTCTCTCCAGTGACTTCACTCAGACCTTGCACAATGTGCAAAAAAAGGAAGATCTTGGTGTTTTTTCCTGCGTGCTTTGCAAAGGCACAAACTCATACAGGGCAGACTTCTGCATTGCTTTGCATTTTAATGGCTTTGTAAATCACCTGTGTAGCTGTAACTAATGTCCCTCATGCTTAAAAGGTACTTCCTTCATAAGGTAATGCAGATTAATTTGGGGAACCCAAAACTCTCAGGAGGGAAGGGGAGGGGAATGGCGATGGAGGGGGGGCAGGGGGTATATTGGCAGAGTTAGGAATGGGAAGTCCCTATCAGTTATCAGGACTTGTTCATTAGTGATTCTTGTCACTGCATTTATTGAGATGTACAAAGACTTCTTATTCGATTTTCACCTCTGCCTGTTACCATTTCTGTAACCACATAGTTACAGATAAACCATTATGGTTTATCTCTTCCAGTTCCATTTTTCCATTAGGAACACTGTAAAAGTTGATTAGTTTCGTTTGGAGGGGTTTTTATCTTGTTTGTTTGTTTATTTGTTTGGAAAGGTGTTTTTACTCTTGTGCCAGATTTACAGAAGTATTTTTTGAGAGCTCAGAATTTAATAGTGTTTTGCGCCTTTCTTTTATACATCTTTATTTTCTTAGCAAAAACATGTCTTTGCCATGCAGAGTTTTAGTTTACTGCTTCTTTTGTTGCTGGCAAAAAACATTTTAAAATCAGTGTGCAGCTTAGCTTCTTTCTGTCTCAATAGTGAAACGAAAGTGCCCAAAAGTTAATGATGAAATGAAGCAAATTAACAAATCCCATATGTAATAGAAAAAATGGGAGAGGAAAGAAAAGTTGTTTGGTATTCTTCTCAAGTAATCTTAGAATTTTGTTATAAAGCATAAAAAGTGTACAGTATTCAAGTTAAAATCTCCTTTCCTGGGCAAGGTTGAGTACCTCTTAAAGCTGATTTTGAGGTTTACCTTGTAAGCTTATTGGAAAATCTGGTCGTGATATAGTGTGTTTTTAAGGTATGGCACAAAAGGCAGAGAAAATTATTGTTTGGGAAAAAAAAAAAGAGGGGAAAAATCCCCAATTCCAGAACAGGGTTTTAGGATTGGCAGTTAAAGCACAGACACTCATTTTTTTCCTGTAATCTGAGCAAGTAACTGTCCAACATAATAATAATGGAAAAATAATCCCTCCTCTGTAGCATTTTTATAATGCTTTTCATTGTACCTGCATGCTCAGTCAGAGCGAGTGGGGAAGCCATGTGTTAGGTGGGATGGCCACTGTCTGTCCCCTCTGCAGGGTCATGTTGCTCTGCTCTGAAGACAGAAAAGTGAAAGTAACTGCAGTATACTGCATAAAAGCTGCAGCTTTCCTCATAAATTAGTCTATACATGAGTTAATGAAGACCTCTTTCATTATCTGTGCAGGGGGATAGCCTGGCTGATGGCTGCCCTAGAAAAAGATTAGATGCACAATTGAAGGAAAACCAGCTCTGTGGAAGCTGGATATTTTCCTATCTGCTTGCCTTAATGAGTGTTCACCAGTGTGAGGGCTATGATCAGGGAGCAAAAGCTGCAAGCTATATTTTGGCTGTCTCTTTTAAGAAAGCAAGTGGTACACCCTCCAAAAACCAGCACAAGCGTGTACCAACTGTGAAGCTGATACAAATCCAGATTCTTGGCTGTACTTGAACAAAGTGCTGTCTGTTTGAAAACCTGTTTAACATCCCCTCTGAGACGCCAGAGTGCTTTTGTTGCTATTTCATCTCTGAGATAAATACCCTGATTGTGATAAGGTTACTTTCATAATAAGGAGGCAGGATATAATTATAACATATAAGATGTTTGTCTTGCCTTGATCCCTCTTGTTGCAGAGAGTTTAGGCTTGCCACACCTGTGATCACTGTAAATAGCTGCAGTTGTTGGAGCATGGTTGTAATTTTGTGGAGTAGGCTGGAAAAGTGCAGCTTAACCTGATGCACTTTTTATTATATGCATATGCCTGTGCAGTTCCCAGCACAGAATTTGGCCCTTGTCGAAAATACCTTTTGGCATACATCAGTTCAAACTAAGCCAGTAGAAACTAGCCCTTAGCTTTGGCTAAACAGTAACTCAGTCTTGTCTGGACTCTGTTTTTGGTGAAGTGGCAGGAAAAATCTCCGTTCTTTTTTAAGTCAACTCATAAAAAATATTGCTTGCTTTACCATGATTTTTTAAAGCAACTGAAAAGTTTATACTTCAACAGTTATGGTTTTAGAGTAGGTTTACAACTAAATAATAAATATTTGATGAATGAAAGCATGTCCATAAATGTTACTGTTATTATGGACTATGTACTTGGGAACCAGAGTAGTGATGTAAACAGAATAATAAATAAAGAAATTAATTCAATTTTTTCAAGTTTCTCTTTATTAAAAACACAAAATTTCAACCTTTTGTCAATGGTACCAGGCTTCTCTATTGCCAATCTGTGACTTAATGTTATGAAAATTGAGCTCTTGAGACTGGAGAGTTATCGGCAAAGAGTTTTGCATCCAGGAGTACTGTATATCTCATTTGTTAATGTGATCACACTGAAACTAGATTTTAAGATATTTTTTCTGATTTAGCAGTCTGCAAAGTCAGAAAGACACAGACCCCCCTATTTTTTACTGAACAGGCTGTATTAATAAACTAAATCAAGTTTCAATAGATTCAGTAAACTAATCATACAAAAAAAAAATTGGGACAGTTATTTTTCAGTCAACTTTCCAATGCATCTGGAAAATGGCACATAGACACATATTGTTGGGGTTTTTTAGCAAGTGCATATTAAAAAAGGTGTTAATATTGTGCTATGTGGTCAATGGCATTTAAATTGAAGTATGTGTTTTGCAGATAGGATTATATGTCTTAAGAAAGGAGTCTCAGATATTTTTGCAGGAAATAAATCAGGCCATACTTATTATTTGGCTTACTTGGTTTACTGATTGCAATGACTAGGAATTAATCTTCCTTATTCCTTATCTGAATAGCTAGAAACACAAGTTTCTCATTTTTTCATGTCAGCTATTTATTCTTATCAGAACAGCTCTGTCTCTTGCAATGAATATTAGCTTGAATGGGTAACCTCAAAATTAAAGTAATTTTCTCCCTATTTTGCTCCATGGTGGTCTTAAAACCACTATTATGCTGCAGATCAGCAACTTATATTTTTCCTTGTCCTTTGACACTTCACTGAATTTATCACTCTTTTTTCTTGTAATGCCTTTCATCTCTGCTATCTTTGATATCCAGTTGAAGATGGAAGGGGTGTTTGTGTGCCAAGAACAATTACATTTCTTTTATTTTTATTCTTTCAACAACTTTTCATTCTGAGTCTTTGCACTTTATGAATACTATCTAGAAAGGGATCTGTGGCAAGGTCTACAACCCTGTGCATGTCAGTACCTACCCTAAATCTTCATACTTTTTTCCCTCTCCTGCAGTATGTGGTAACATTTTCTATGGCCTCTAGGACTGCTCTTTCAGAGTGAAGAACTAGAACTGCATAAAGTGCAGTTGCTATCTTCTTATAATTACAAAAAAAGTTTTATTGTGTTACTGCTGAATGAGCTTGCTCTCATTTCACATCCAAGTAAAACGTGCTATGCTTGTTTTTATAACAAAAGGAAACCAAACAAAAACCTTCAGATTTTGTCTTGTTCTTTTCTTTCTCCTTAGCAACTCCTTCATTTATCCCTACCAACCTCTCCCACCCTTTAATCAGTTTTCCCAGCATTCCAGCACCTTCCTGGGCTGCTTTTCAACTTACTGTTTATATCATACCTGTAGCTCTTCTTTTCATTTATGCTTTTTTTCCTCACATTGCCTTCATGGCAAAATTGTCAGCAGCAGTTGATATGAAATAGGAATGTCGGTCTGACCTTTGAAATTAATTAAATTGCCACTAATCTACACCTTATCAGTATAATGCTGCAGTTGTGCTGCGCTAGGCTTGTTAATACTGGTATATGTGTTGTTGATAATAATAACAATGTGCAAACTGTGATTGGTGCCTTGCATCAGCCATCGTTCTAAGTGACCTCTTGAAAACTAGCTGTTTATATGATACAGGATCTCGTCTTAGAATCCACGGCTGAAATCAGCAAAATAAATTTTAAAAAAAGGTATTTTAGTACATATTTTCCTAATGCAACAGTACACTATGAGAAGTTTGTCTCATTACCTAAAAAGAAAGATGGTATGCTTTATTATTTCAGGTTGGAAGGAAATAATCTCAGACAGTCCGTGTCGCCAAAACTTTGCATGAAAACCAAACCTTTCATCAAACTGTTTTGATATGATGATGCACACTATCACAATGGACCAATTAACATATGTGGCCTTTGTATGCAGAAATTAAATTTATTTTGTTCCCTTTATATTTTCTAATATGGCATGCTGAAGATGCCAGAAAGCAATGTTGTTTAACACAGTACTACCCAGCTGTGCATTTTGTGCCCTCCATATAACTCCTAGCAGGTGACTTCTGTCTCGTTTGGAGGTGCACTGGTCTGCAAGAGGCTATTGCTCAACATGGTGAAAGGATTCACTAATGCTGACATTCTAGCTGAGCTGACCCAGCCCCTTGAAAAGACTCTTCTTCTCAATACCAACTGCCAAAGTTTCATAGGAAAGAGTAGTAACTTAAGCAATGATCTATGAAACAAAGATGTGAAAAGGATATAAAGGACTTTGCTGGTAGACATGTAAGTAGGCACAATTTTTGCAATTGGTGGTACAGAATGATGTGTCTTCAATCTGTGACACATGTAGTGTTGGATTAATTTCTATTTGCTTCTGGAAAAGAAAATCTTCCTCTTCTGGGAAACTATTCATTGTAAAAATGATTATGCAGAGGGGGAATATTTATAGAAGGTGAGAAAATACTTTGGGTTTCATGAGGAGTGAATAATGAATAATTCAGTCAAGTGTAAATGACTTAAAGGGAAAATGTCTGTGAAATGACAAGCTACCTAGTAAATTCTTTTCTCTTAGGCAGTAAATAAGCAAGATACATGCCAAAGATAAACTTGCACTTCAAAAGTTTTCTAAATCAGGATCGTAAAAATTTGGCCTTGTGAATTGTGAATGGAGTTTATTCAATTTGTGCATATATTTCTAGACTGTAGAGAAAATAAAACTGTGTTCCATTGCCACAGTGCCTTTGTTCTGTTTTACTTCTGTTTTAATATATTGTCATCACTCTTAATCTGGAGAAGTAATTTTTGAAATCTTGGTTTAAAATTAGGTATTTTACAATTTCACATATCATCATAAATCATGAATGTTTGGGTTTGTATTTCATTGCAGCGGAAAACAGATGTGCCACTTCAAATGCAGTAACATGCACAAAGTGTCTTGCTTTGGGTCCAGAGTGTGGATGGTGTGCTCAAGAGGTATGGCATTTTGCTTAATTACATTTGACTTTATATTTTAGCTGCTTCTGATCTTTATAAAGATAAAGACATTTAAACTGAGAAAATTATAGTGAGAAATAGCAAGAAAATCTTTAAATGACCCCTAGAGACAGAACCTGAGAAATCATGTGAAATACATTTTGTTTCCAAAGGAGAAAATGCAATCTTTTATTTGGAAAATTGCAGTAATTTTAAATAAAGTGAGACCTTCCTAATGCATTCCATCTGCTTTGTAGACAGCTTTGGCAGACTTACAGTAGCTTTGAGATTTTAAGAGTTTTTGGCTTCCAAAGCAAAATTACTTATCAGTACTTTGTATTAAGTCCTTATCATATATGAAAACAAGTCTATACATATATGTCTACTGCATTTAGCAAAAGGTTGTACTAACAGTGGAGTTGACTTCACCTTATGATCCTATCACAAATGGAAAAAATGATGCTTTTCTCATTTTGACACTGGAAACTATCAGTTCTGAGACTTGGCACAGAAGATAGATCTTAGGTAGCAAGAATTATTCTGAAATTATTGTTACTTTGCAAGCTGTAAGAATATGAGAATTTCTGGGTTTGTTTGACAGAAAACATATAATCCTGTTGATAGCATGATTTTGAGTAATCACTTCAGAGGAGCAAGCTTTTGAAAAATATCACTGGCAATCGCAAGCTCGTATGCTCTTTAAGCTCACGTGGAAATTACCAGTGGTAGCTTTCTGGTTAGCAGCAGAGAAGGTAGATAAGTTCCTGGGGTGTATCTGGCAGAGATAAGAAGAGTAATGCACTGGTGATATCTATGTCTTGGAATTATTAACTTAGTCTGCCAAAGGTACAAGGCTGAGTAATGCAAGGATGGGTAGAGGCATGCAGGGCTTGTTTTCCCAGAGGAAGCCTAGCACGTGTGGATGGCACAATGGATTACAGTGTTCATTATTCTGGCCCCATGTCCTGTCTTACAAAGAGCAAAGCTTTATCCTCCTCCATCTGCATTTATTACAGAACAGCATTTGCTAATTCTCCAGTGCTATGGAGCTGCAGTACGTCCCCTTCTAAGTAGTCACATGGACTTGGCCAGTTTCACTTCTGCTCTGCTTGTCCTGCTTCACTTCTCAAGTCAATCCTGAGAGCTGTTCATGGACACCAGGGCTTTCTCAAACCCTCTTAAATGGCTGGCTCACCTACACATCATCCGTGGTTATGGAATGGCATAACTGATATTATTGCAGATGGAAATATTGCAGTGCAGCTTAGCCTGCCTGCTTCATGAGAAAAATCTTTTTAATAAGATAATCAGCCCTGAGGAACTCTTGAAATGCTTTGAATTTATACCCACACACAGTGGACCTCAGAAACACTACAAATCTATTAGTTATTACTAGTAACAAGAGTAGCTAAATTCTTTATGCATTTAAAAATCTAGCTTTTTGAAAAGTATCCACTAAAGAATATGTAAATAGCAGTAACTTAAAAAGCAGTCTCTGTTGGTTTTAATAAGGAAGGTTATAGAAAAAAATATATCAGGGATAGACTACAAAAATAAACTTTGAAGATTGAAAAACAAGATACAGGACTGTCATATTTCATTGTTCAGGGGCTTTCTCTAGTCTTTACAGGGTTTGGATGACAATTTATTATCTAATACACAGTTGACTGTAGTTTAGATTGCTTATTTTCCCCATTTGCACCTGAAAGATCAGAGATTGTGCTTTGTTTGGTTGGTCTCCAGCTTTGACTCAGATGGACCAATACTTTGAAAGACTGCAAGAGATCTTGTCTTTCCTCCCCCCGCATGTTCAGAATTGTATTAATCATCAGATTAGTGGTCAGGAAGGAATTTTGCATTGGATCATTTTGGCACAATTTTGGACAACTTTTCTCTTTCAATGCAGAAAAGGATGGGCTGCTTCTGACATCATCCTTTTACTAATCACTTCTCTGTTGCTACAAGGGCTTTTTTGTGTTGGTGACATCCTAAACTGTCCACTCCTGTAATTATACATGGTTTCCTCTTTCCGGGAATTGAAATGATGTAGTTCA
>NW_005054333.1:6098055-6129231 GCF_000277835.1 Geospiza fortis | reverse complement strand
TTCAGCAGGTCTTTTGATTTTGTGTAGTGGGATAGACAAATTCAGGCTGGCTAAATCTAGAGTTGACCTCTGGTGTTCCTACTAAATATCAGCCTGAGTAATGTTACCAGTGGATTCTTCTGAAAACTAACCTGTTTTGATGTTGTGGGAATGATGCTTTCTTGCTAAAATGAGCTCATAGCATGGCACAGAACTTTTTTGGTGACATAATAAGAGTGTGTATTTTCCTTTTTCTCCAAAGTCAGATTGTTCTGATTGTGCAAGATCCTATTTCTCATTCGAAATTTTTTTGTGTAGAAAAGGGTCAATGTGCAATTAGTTTTAACTTCTAATTTAAATATTGCATCATTGCCATTATTAAAAACATATGGCTTCATGAACTTGTCCTATAATTTATACAATTATAGTAGCATATTTTAGTGTTTCAAAGACCAATATTTTGGTTTTCTTCATCCTTTGAAGTTAATACAGTTTTTATTTTCCAGCTCAGATTGTTTTGTACTTTTTCTTTCTTATTAAACAGGATTTCATGGCTAGCACAACACAGAAGGGACGCTGTGACACTGTTTTCAACTTAATGAAAAGAGGCTGCCAATCAGATTTGGTTGAAAACCCCACGGTTCATGTCACAATGCCTAGTGACCATGAAACAAATACACAAGTGACACCAGGAAAAGTTTCAGTCCAACTGCGTCCAGGTTGGGTCATCTCTAACACATTGATATTATAATAAATTTAAAATAAAAACAATACTTCTAAGTACAGATATTTTGTGAAGAGGCATCTGGAATAATTATTTGGAAGAATGATGCTATAGCATTGTATTGTAGAATTGTGATGGTGTTCAAGTATCATCTTCACCAAGAATTGTTTCTGTCAAACACAACTCGGAATAATGCAAGTAATAAGTGGAAAGGGAATTTTAGGTATTCTTTCCTGTTTTCTTATGTGGTTTCTTGATTCTTTAGCCACTTACACTAACAGTTTTGCCTTACATGTATATAAATATTCCTTCTGAAAGTAAATAGAGTTATAATCCCTAAATTCATAATTTGATAAACTTCTTAATTATTTCTCTACTTTCAAGTGCATTGACTAGACAACTAGAAAAATGCCAAAACCATAATATAAGAAAAGACTACATTCCTAAAGAAGACTTAGCTGTTCACTGCCTGAATTTTTTTATAACTAGTATATCTCCATTTGCCCTCAGCACAAGTCTAGTTAAATCAGTATTCATTCTCTGACTCTAAAAAAGCTGTAGCCAACAGCAGAAGTGAAGGTGATATAAAGGGATGCAGGGTTGTCTTTCACTCAAAAAATTTAATTTATTTCTTTTGCAAAAAGAAAGAACTATGTGAGAAGGATCAATCTTTGTCTGGAAAACATTAAATGTTTAGGAGAAGTATTTTGCTGATCTTCACTGTAGAAATGATAATTTTCTGTCAATTACAAGGGAAAAAGAAAGCATCTGTGTGAGTGTAAAGCACAAAGGACCTCTGCTTTTCACACTTTATTATAATAAAACAGTCAAGGTAACATCAGTCCTTCTCTTTTCTTCACTCTCCTTCTAAAGAAGTGACTGATTTCTGCTTTGAGAAATGGTTCGAGGAACTGAACTACCTCTAAGCACTGTCTGTGACACCTTTATGTCCAAAGGCATACTGGATTCATAGGAAAAAAGTTAGCTTTCTCAAATTTGGTTTCATTAACCTTTTTTTCAGTAAATAATGAAATTAGGTTTGGAGTTTTTTATGCTTTCCAGAAGTTTTTGCATCAGGGAGGCAAAAGAATGAAATTTCAAGGACTCCAGAAGAAAAACTTTGTATATATAGGTATCTTGCCCATATTTTCCACCTCAGGGAAACAGACAGATATACCACTATAGTTTTTCCTCAAAACAGACATTTGCTACAGTATATTCATGCAGACAAAGATGCTTTTGTTTTGATACTGGGGGGGTTTGTCACTGTTTACATATACTCATCATTTAGGATTTATTTGGGAAAAAAATAAAAGCTGCGCTCAGTATCTCACTATATGCAAACTGGAGACCTGCAAGGGTCGTTTACAAAAAGTAATTCAATTTGCATTGGCAAAGAGGAAACATAAATTACAGCACACTGAAATTTTCCTCATACAAGACCTAATACAGACAAATCCTGACATTTTCAAATGGATTATGTTCAAAGACCATTGGAAGAAAGTACTTTGCATATTTAAATTTTATGAGTCATATCTCTATACTGTCTGTACCTTTTGATAGTTTTAATTGAAAACCTGCATGGTTCTTCTGTAACATCTTCCTTCCTCCTGTCCTTTGCTGTATCTTCATTGCACAATACTGGATTAGATTCTTCACTCATCACATGAAGATCCTGAACTCATTTCTGCTGTGAGCTCACACTTTTGATGACATAAAATGATGGCTAATTTGAAACTGTGAATTACTGTACCCACTCTGCCCATACAAATCACTTCAGTCATATTCCTGACATTAAGAATATTAGACAAGCAAAAATGTGAGGACTGGTTTTAGCAGTTTCCAAAGCATTAACATCTATCATCTCGAAATAAGAGTTCTATTTTGTATATACCAAAAGATGGATTTTTTTTAATATTAAAACATTTTAATAAAATATATATATTTTGATCCCACGGAGTTTTCTCATCAAATCTTTGGGATTTGATGAGCAGTTTGGGATAAACTTGTGTCATTATTTTTGTGAGTTTTTGAGGCTGTGCTGTCCTTGTGGTGTGTATGTAGTTTTAGATTCTGTCATATGACAAACTATTTGCAGGATACATTTACATACTTTGAAATGACAACCTTGAAGTGACTGACCCCAATTTGTATGCAGATCTGTGTCCTTTGTGAGCCACAACTGCTTTTTGTTATAATGCCAAAGGGATTGCATAACCATGAATTTAAAACAAAATGGAGAGAAGTCAGATTTTTACAATAAATTGCACAGTGCTCCTGCAAGAAAAAACCCCCGAGATGTTCTCCAAAACAGCCCTTTATGGCTTACTTTTGAATGCTTCTTCAAGGATTAATTTACTCTTGGGAGATTTTCTTGTTTGTTTGTTTTTCTCTTTGCTGACACAAACAACTTTGTGCTGAGGTTGCTACAAAAATAAATGTATTTTTAAGCACGTCCATTCAAAAATAGTAAACAAACGTATTTGTTTCTTTTTTTAATCAGGAAGTGAAGCAAACTTTATGTTAAAAGTTCGTCCTTTAGAGAAATACCCTGTGGATCTTTACTATTTAGTTGATGTCTCAGCCTCTATGCACAACAATATAGAAAAGTTAAATTCCGTTGGATTTGCTTTATCCAAAAAGATGGAGAATATTTCTCTTGATTTTCGACTTGGATTTGGATCCTATGTGGATAAAACTGTGTCACCCTATATTAGCATTCATCCAGGTAGAATCCATAACCAGTGCAGGTATGTAGTCTTTTTACATTCACTGTAGCACAGAGACGTGTATTTAATGACAGAATATGCATTATACATATTTATTTTTAAAATTCTTCAGAACTTATCTTTGTTTCCTTTTACCGCGGTTCTTTGACAAGGTTCCTAACAAAATGCTGAAAATTTTTTTACAGTGATTACTTCTGAAATACCTGGTGAATGATTTCAGAAAAACTGTTTCTGTATCAGAAAAAATGTGCTGTATTTTCTTTAGCAAAACAAGCCAAAACCCATGCTGCTTTGGTGATGTTTTGTATTTCATTTTAAATTCAACTGTTGTGGTTTTCATTATTTTGGATATGATACCTAGATTCATCACGAAGTTTTTACTTTCTGATCTAGGTACTTTCTAGTGTATGGTCATGTATTCATTAACTCTTTTGTGATAATTCTACTTTTGTCATCATGATGTGGTTTCTTTCAGCACATTTAATGAACATAATTGATTCTCTGATCTACTTCTACAGTTCTAATCTGAAGGAGCTCCTCTTTTAAATACAAAAGATGTTCTGGCCTGCATTTCTTTGTTCATGCCATGCCTTATATACCTTGAGTTCAACACTTGTATAAAGTGAGGAATCACTTCCAAAACCCCCGGAGAACAAGATTGCGCGCAACAAATTCAGAGCTGCATAAATGATAGTAGCTGGAAAAATGAATATTAATTCTTCATACTTTCTTGCTTGCCTTTCCTGGGAAGACATGATCCAAAGTTCTGTGAAGTCCCTAAGTACCCTTTGTGATTTCAGTGGGTTTTGAATTGGTTCCTAGTAGTGGAGTTCCTTCTAGAGATGTGACTATCTATGGATAAAGCAGTCATCTAGGCCATCTATACATAGTGAGTGGATATTGATTAGCATTTCTAGGTCATGATGTATTTTGCCTAAGAGGACACATCTGCAAAGGTATTAATCCTTTCAATGCCAGTTTCTCTTCTTTGACTCTACCTTGATTTGGAGGAGACCAAGTTACAGTCTGGATGCAGTAGAAATTAAGAGTTGAAGGCTGCTCAGCACCTCTGAAATGGATGAGCACTTCAACTTGTGCCATTAATCACATCTGGGAATGGGTCCCAGGTCAATGACCTGTATAAGTGCTGCTTCACTAGCTTACCTATGATAAAAATCAGACTTTCTCCCTTTTGCATAATTTGAGAAAGTATCATTTGCTATGATGTTACTGAAAATGAATTTTCTCATCTATTTGATGAGGTAATTATTATTAATATCAATATTAATTTTGTGTACAGTTATGTAACACTAGTGGATATAGGAACTTAGATTTTGTGACAGTTCAGTAGCCTGTGTAGCAACCTATTAAAAGATCTTACTGTTACGGTATGATAGTCCTTTCTCAGGATAATGAAAAACAAAGTTGTACCACACTGTAAATATTTCAAAAGGTTTTATATACTCCCTGAGATCATACCATCCCTCTTGTTGCATTTTTTGTTCTGTATGAAACACTACATACATACTGTTAACATAGTAACTAAGTTACTATATACACAATTCCATAAAATACAAGATAATATACATTCTTTTTAGTTAATTATAACTACTTCCCACTGAACTTAATTTCACATGGACTTGTGTTTTTTTTCTGTGTTTCTTATTCTGTTCTACATACATCTTCATTAATATCAGGATTTTATGGGTTAATGGGGATTCAACATTTTCATCTCCTTCAAAGGAAAAATAAGACTTTTTATGTGTTTTGTTTTTGTACAGTGATTACAATTTAGATTGTATGCCTCCTCATGGTTATATTCATGTGCTATCCCTGACTGACAATATAGCAGAATTCAGAAATGCAGTGAATAAACAAAAAATATCTGGGAATATTGATACACCTGAAGGAGGTTTTGATGCGATGCTCCAAGCAGCTGTGTGCCAGGTAAGGAAGAAACTTATTTACAAAAGAGTAAAGAAATAGTAATTCAGGCACTATATATATATATATACATATATATGTACAGAGAGAGACAGAGAGAGAAGATAAACTGGTGGTCAGTGTTCCTGAATTCAAAATGCCAGTGCTATGCCTGATAATACTAAGATTTTTTTCTTCCTTTTCCATTATTTCCACCTCAAGTGTAAATTTCCAGTTGAAACTGAAAAAGGGGAGCATGAGGGAACATGTTTCAGTATTGATTATGGATCTTCAATTTCTGGCTTTAACCAGCCTAACTAACATAGGATGGATGATGAAATTTGAACAGACAATGATGAAGTTTGAACAGACACATGCATTAGTTTCAGTCAATTACATAATTAGTTTCAAAAATCATTAAAGCACTACTTATGTTCCTCAATGAAGACATACCATTTGACATTTCTTCTCCTTAAGAACTCGAAAATTAAATGAGACGTTGTACTTAACTGCTTGTGTAGATAAGGAAAACACAAGAACTTCTATGTTCTCAGCTTTAAAAAATTCAAATTTTAAAACAGTACAAATCAACTAAAAATTAACTTTTGTATATAGATAAAATGTCATCACAGTCTCTCCCATGCAGAAAAGGATAGAACAGATCTGCATGGATAAGTCTCAACCTGTAAGCATATTAGATAAAGAGAGTTAGTTTTGCTCTAGAGAGCTACTTTTGGTTGTTGTTTTTCTTCTTATGCATATTAATGCAATACAAATTTTGAAATTTGGCTGATTCATGGGTTTGCTAATGCTCTATAAAATATTCAACTTCTATTCAAATCTAGGGCTTGGCATGCTTCTCATCTGTTAGAATGATGTCAGGACAATTGTTTTATCTTGTCCATCTTCACACTATTTTTCTGCACAGTACAATATCTCAAGAACAAAAAGTAATCCAAACTATGCTAAAAATGGATAGTTTGGTCCAATTTTATTTTCAAATTTTGATGAGCAGGTAAGTAAAAACCACGCTTCATAAACACTGTGATTGAAGCTGTTACAAAGAATTATTCTGGAACTTTGGAAAAATTCCTAAAAATTCAGTGTTTCTCACTGGACACATTCCACACTTATGACATGTGAGTTCTAGAATAATATATGCTTCCAAGAACAATAGAATGGAAAGATTCATGAGAATGTGGAGGCTTTCCTGGTAAGTGAATTGTGAACTGAAATGGATGGGAAGAATGTGCAATTCATAATGACCATCATGAACTATAAATTATATTAATGTGCACTCATTTTGCCTACAATAGACCTTTATAACTTGCTCCATCTTGCTTTAACCAATGCATCATACTTGCAAGAGGTAGCAGGTTAGGACATGGAGCTACTTAAAAATTTAAATTGCTGTGACATATGTAGGTAGGAATCAGAATCACAGAACATCTCAAGTCAGATGGGACCCATAAGGATCACTGAGTCCAACTCCCTGCTCCTCACAGCATTACCTAAAGCTAAACAAGTCTCAAGGTGACAAAGTCAAATGATGGAGTCTTAGGAGAAGAGGTTTTTACAGTGCTGGAGGAGAATTTGGAATGATTTAAGACAAATCCTGTTTACAAATAAAACTTAAAATACTCCTTCTTTAGAGGGATGCTGTCTAGGAGTGTCTGAGAGAGACTGATGCCTAAAGTATAAGTTGGAAAGACATGACATCCCTCTGTACTTGTTATTCTTGCTGGCTTGAGATATTTAATCTCCATTCAGAGATAGTAGAGAATGAGCCTGAGAAGGGAGCTAAATTCCTTTCCATGTAGAAAGGAAGGCAGAGAGTAAGTCACAAAGCCTGGCTGAGTACATGGACTGTATTGCAGGTTCATGTTTCACATGAGAATTGTAGAGATTCTGTGTCATATGGAGGAGATAAAATGGAAGCAGTGAAAAAGTAGATGGAATAAGCAAGAGAGGGAATAATGAAAAAGCATATGATGTGTTTCCTGTGTGCCTCAGAAATTTGATTATAATCGGGGAGATAAATGTTTTTAAAATACAATTTGGCATCTAAATCAATTTAGGTATAAGCTTACTCTGCTACATCCTTCACATCACCGAATTCCTGAAAGGCATTCAATTCACCCTTGAGGTTGCCACTTTGCTATCAATCCCCTAAGATGGTGAATAAGTGTTGCATTTTGCTGCTTAATAAGGAATTTCTCAATTTATAATTGCATTAAGGCCTTCAAACTTTAGTTTATTGATTTGTGATCGCATACTAATGCACTTTCCAGGAAATTGTGTAGGAAAAGAAAATTATAAAGTGATGAGAATATAAATCAAAGTAAAAATAGAACAGTGCCAAGTATCAATACAGATGAATGCATATTTACTGGTCATAATGCTTCCTAGGACCCCAGAGGATTTTACAAACTATGGGCTTTGCATTTGTACTTCATAGTGACATGCACAATGTGGCAGCTGTTATCAAGCCCACTGTATAAAGCGTAACTGACATGTATAGTGGGACATGGCTCTTTAGAAAGCAAAGAAATTAGTAGTTTTCAGATATAGTACATTATGTCCATTTCCACACAAAATGCTTTAAATAGCCTGGTCTAAATGCAATGCTGCCAGGCAGTATAACATCTGAAAGTGGTCTTTCATGTTAATTTTTCATTTTGTTGTTGATTACTTTAGAAAATAGGTAGCTACTGCTTTCTTATGCCTAATTTTGTTTTCTTTGTAGAGCCATATTGGATGGCGTAAAGAAGCAAAGCGACTGCTTCTTGTGATGACAGATCAAACTTCCCATCTGGCCCTTGATAGTAAATTAGCAGGAATTGTAATTCCCCATGATGGAAACTGTCACTTGAAAGATAATGTGTACATCAAAGCTACAAGTATGGTAAGGTATATGTCATGGATTTTGCCTTCAGAGAGGCAGTGCAAAACTGTTTAAAGGAGGTTTTTAGATTGCTCTCAAAGCATTGCTTTTATTTCAGTTATTATAATAATATTTTTCCAGGTAGGCAAGTTGTGGAATGAAGAATTGGTCGCCTGGCATATTGACATTCTTTTTGTGTGGACTAAAGTATTTTGGAGTCTGAAAAAAAACAGTACACAGCAAAGAAGGATATGTTGTGGTTTTGGTGTGGGTTTTTATCAGCATCTCATAAAAATCACACACATATTGTATAAAATATAAGTAAGAAGTGTGTGGTGTGATATTTTGCACAAGTAGAAGCTGATAAGATGTAGGAGTTGTACAGTCGTGCTCACAAGACAAAGGTAGTGGCTATGGTTTATGGTCAGAGGATGCACAGGAGTGTTGGTTGAAAGACTTGGTAAGAGTAAACTAAAGGGCATACAACAGCAATGAGCTACCTCAAATGGATGGACTAGCATTAAATGCATTCAGATTTCACAGAAAGCCAATGTGTGGTAATACAAACCTCTGCAAAAAGTTGCAACAAATCTGCTGTAGCAAAGTAAGATGCCTTCAACAGATTTTTTTAACTTTCAAAATATTTTCTTCAGTAATAGATAAAGTAGTTATGAAGAAAGGAATTTTTTCCTAAGAATTATAGGCTTTAACTGCTTTGGGTATTTTCTTAAATAAATATGAATTGTTTATTTAAGAAACATGAATCACTGCTTAATTGCAATGTAATCCCCAGAAAGCAGAAGTATGAGCTGTGATACAATTAGAGCACATTGAAGTTTTGTTCTCAGTGCTGGCTGCCCTTAGTTGAAGTGTACAGCCTGTGTTCAGCCAGAGCCAGCAATGTGAAAGTGAAGTCAGTGAGGGCTTGTGTAAGTGGGATTAGACCTGAATGTAATCCCAGCAACTGTTATTTACAAGGATGGTGGAGCAGCAGGAAAAGGCTGCTGGCTGTTGTGTTATCATGAAATACAGGAGGTTTCTGGGAAGCAGTGAGTGTCTGGGACCTTGCTGAGCGGAGGAGGGAGATCAGTGTGTGCTAACAGGAAGGTTATTTAGATTTCCGTTTATCTGACGTTCTTGCATTCATGTACTCCCTCTGTCACCTCTTGGATATTTCCTCACAGATGTCAGATTTTTTTTTTTCCATTCTAATCAGCCTATTCAGTTTATTCTACTTAGAGCAAATAATCCTGAAACTTTTCTTTCCCAATGCAGAACATTCTCTGTTTTTCTTTCTTTATAGTTTTCTTAGTTGCAGTACTATAAATCAGAGAATGTTTGCTCTGCTTATTACGTAGTTGCTAAAGGTACAAATCTTTTTTGCTGCTCAGGATTCCTTTGATAATAAAGATATTTTCTGTTTCAGGAAAAAAAACCAACAAACTGTATTTATTTTCTGTCCAACTTTGGGAATTAATTTCTGTTGCACCTGAAAAACACACCAATGGAAAACATGGACAAAATTAATGAATATATTTCTATGCAGCTATGATAGATTGATGCTCACTGAAAAAAAGGTGTTTGTACTGATATTCTGCATTCTGGTTTGATAGTTCATAATAGAACTTTCCCATATGGAAAATGAAATCTCCATGATGACTGCTACTAATGTATTTTATGAAATTGTTTTTTTTAGCCACCCAAATAAAATGACTTGAAAGATGCTTAGATCTGTGGTGGAACATTTAGAGCCACGTGTTTTCTGGCTGCTAACCCCTTTTTTTAAAAATATATGCTAATTTTTGCATGCCCACATGTTAACAGTAGGCATCAACTTAGTACTAGGAATTGCATTTTCTGGAGCAGATTTGATGACAACACAATAGTGTCTGTAAGGGAAGGCGTCCTGGTTTCTTGCTTTTTTCCTCTCATCCATGGTGGATGTGATTATTTTATTTATAGATATCCAACTTAAAATAAGTGAGTGAAATCAGAGGGCTGGAATCACTATTTGATACTTAAATGAAATATCATGAAGGTCTGTCAGTCTTTTAGAAAACATAATATGAAACATATTTTTGGATTTTTTTGGTATCAATACAATTTTGTTTGGCTGTGCTAAATTAAAGACTTCTGCAATTACATTGTTTTCCTGCTTTGATTCTTAGCTTTGGGTAGTCATGAGAAGATTGTATTTTGGCATATTTTTATTTCTTACTTGTGCCAGTTTAGAGGACTTTGCTTTATTTATTTGAACAAGCTTAGACTTTATATCAGAAATGTTTCCACTTAGACAATTTTTCTGCATGTTTCTTTCTAACTTCTGCTAAGCAGTCACAGAAGGGTCAGCGAAAAAAATGCATGACAGAAAAGAAATCTAGTCTCTTTTATTTAGACCTGTGCTTGGTTAACTCCCTTTCTGAAATACTTAACATTTGTGTTAGTTATCTTCTCAGCTTAACCAAGTTAAAATAATAAAATGACTGATGCAATTGAAACAAGAGAGATATTCTGAAATTAAAGTACATTTACCTGAGCAGTAGTGGGAAGAGATAAGATGAAAACACATAAAGTACAGCAAAGTTTTCACAGCAGGCAAAGTGAGGCTCCATAAGTGACCACCGGTACCTTATGTCATCTCTTTACATGCTTAAAATTAAAAAGCTAGTGTGGGTCTGTTGATTCTTTGGGCTTTGTTTGGTTTTGGGTTTTGGGGTTTTTTTACTCAATTCTAATAAACAAGAAGCTGGACACTCTAGAGAGCTATTGATGACAAGTACATGGAAGTTCAGCCTTCCTTGTGAGCAGAGGTAGTCTGGGGATCCTGTCCCTGTAGCCCTTGTGTGTCTGGGCGTCATAAGCTCCATCTGAGTAACTTTTTGTTTTGTGAAGGCTTGGAAAGCTATTTCTGATACTCCTGATTCCAGAGTTACACGAGTAGCTGCAGAGTTGCTGAGGAGCCATTCTGCTAGAATTCAGACAGATCTAGTATCATGTGCTAAGCCAGAGGACTGACTTATTTTCCCAGCATCTCATGATCTCTTGGTGCTGCCCCTGTCATTCCCACATGTATGGTGCAGGAGAAGTTTGCAGAACGTCTGGCTTCACTCGTGTCCTGGGACCACTTGGTGTGTCTGTGATGTGCCAGCCAATTGCACATGGCCTGTAGGGTTGTGCAGCACAGTGGAGGCCCCACCACTGTGCTCTGTGCCATGGAGAAGGAAGGAGGGCTTAGCACTGTGTTGTAGGCTACTCTTTCCAGCTGGAGCTGTAAGAAGGCATGTTTGATACTGTGTTATCTACCTTTCATCAGTTATCTTAAGGAACATAATCTTTTACCAAAGCATTGAAACGTTGAGAGAGGAATATACCCTGGCCAATATCAAACTGCACCAAGAAACTCTTTGTTTTCTCTGTACATTATACAGGCTCTTTATAATCATGCAATATGATGGAAAATGGATTTTGCTCTCTTGCATAAGATTCTCTTGGTCTCAGTTGTCTTGCTATTCAGATTATTGCTAGCAGGGCTGTTCACTTGCAGGGTCCCTTAAGTCATAAGGGAGAAAGAAATCTGAGGAGAAAGAAATTGTTCAGGGTAACAGACTGTGTTTGTGCGAGAGAGACGATAGGGGGCAGATGGTGAAAAATACCAGGAAAAGAAAGACAGCAAAAGTATGTGGGGGATAAAAGTTGAAGTACCTGACGTAAGTGGAAGTGTCCAGATGAAATCTCTTTAAGTGGAATCACAGACCAAGACCCCAGTCCCTTTTTTCTTTTTAGTCATTAATTTTAACTGTTGAATTTACTTGAGAATTGTTGAATACTTCTTGAGAAGTATTCGCTTAAGGCTGGTTAAGAAGTGGTGATTTTCAGATACAGTTTGGTTTGGAGTACTGGAGCTGAAGGGATCTCACATAACCCAGGTGTACAAAGCCCACTGGGATCACACAGTCACCCAGAACTTCCCCAGATCTTGGAGGAAGAGATAGCAACACAGCTCTTGTTCTCAAATCCATGTCAGATCTCTCAATGAGAAGTATAGAAGAGCAAGTCATTGGCACAGGACATGCTATCATAGGTACTCCACCAAATAAAACAATGCATTACTGAGGAGAGCTGTGAAACTCATACCATCTTCTTCAAGCATAGGTGTGGTTAAGAAAATGTACAAGGTCATCATGATGAGGACTGAAGTCATCAGTCCTTAGGTAGGTCTTGAACACACCAAGGAGAAAGCTGTCAGTCGTAATGAGATCAGCATAGAATACTGACATTGCCAGAACTGATCCAGTGGCTGCATTTGATACCAAAATACACCTCTGAGAATCAAACATTTTTAATTACTCTCCTTGCTGTTCCCAAAAGCGCACCTCATCTCAGTGCTTCATGTTTTACTTCCTCCCTGGCTTTTGCACAAGAACCCACCTATCATTCCCTGTTCTTCTAGATGGACCATGGATCACATCCTATCCATATTTCTTAAGCATCAGACTCAAACCAACAAAATAGTACTGGAGAGTTAGTCCTCCCACTAGTGCAGCAGATCAACATAGTTGGCAACAGATAAGCCTGGCTGATGTTCTGATGATTTTTTTTAATTGTTTATTAGGATGGCCCCATCCTGGTTTTGATGTCAGTCTACCATTCGCTGTACATTTTGGAGTTATAATTGGAGTGAAATCCATCCAATTTGATTGATTTGAAAATCTTTAATATGTCATATATGAAATATAAGATTTTTTCCTACTAATCTGCAATCTTCTCTTTCCTGTTGTATTTTGCAGGAGCATCCATCTCTTGGGCAGCTCTCTGAAAAATTGATTGACAATAACATCAATGTTATTTTTGCTGTTCAAGGAAGCCAGTTTCATTGGTATAAAGTAGGTTAGAAACCTGATTTCTTTTTTCAATTCTGAAGGCACAATATATATACTTAAAACTGTGCATAAATTATTTCTTTTTCATAGGATCTGTTACCTCTCTTGCCTGGTACTGTTGCAAGACAAATAGAATCCCAAGCAGCAAATCTCAATGATTTGGTGGTAGAAGCCTATCAGGTATGAGGAGAGTGACATGTTCTATGTAATATTTGTACATTTTTCATCTTTTATAGCCTGAAGTTGGAATTTCCAGGATCTCATCTTCCATCTGAAGTCTGCAAGGATACATTCTGTACTTTTCCTAATGTTCAGGTGGATAGGTGATACTATCTTTTGATAGCTCTCAAAGTCCCAGGCTGTCAGGGTCTCAAAGCCAAGAGCTACTGGTTTTTTATTTCTAAGGATGCTTCTAAATATTGTATTTGGTTCTTTGTATCTGTTCCTATGTCACTTCAAAAGATGGTTTATTTATTTGAATTTTGGCACCTCAAATCTTTAGTTACAGACCAGACACCACTGTCTAGGCACCATATAAATTCAGAGCAAAAGCCTAATGCAATATCTGGAGAGTTATGCAGCATAATTTTTAGAAAACAAACAAGAAATGGGAATTTACAAGGAGGTAGTTTGAGAATGGTGGATATCGTGAAAAGCAGTATCTATACTGTAGAAAGCAGAGTCATGACTTGGGGGTTTTAGGCATGGAAGTGAAGAGTTTTGATAGGGATTTGGGAGAGAAAAATGGAAATAGCTTTGTGAACTCTTGCTTGGAGTCATCAATTGAATGTAATAGTTTGAGAAAGGAAAAGTAATAGTATGGGAAATACCATAAAGTCATTTTCCACACATGATTGACACAGAATGGCAGTTTGAAAGTGAAACAGGCATGTTGTTAGTGAAGGAAAGAGGATGTAAACAGCTTTGATAATGAGGCCAAGAAATAGACATTTGAGGTACCAGAGCATGGGGAGCCCATAGAGCAGCATCTGAATGAATGTGATGGGTTGCATGGTTGAATGCTGTTAAGTTGTGCAGTCACATACAAACATTCCGTTTCAGAAAGTTGAAATCTCAGCTACAAAAGTATATGCAAGGTATCCACATGTATCACTTTTTTTTTTTAATTAGTTGGATTTGGGAGGCTGAAATTATCCATTTTACTTGCTTAACCACAGAATCAAGCAATTTAATTACAGCAAATTTGCTATAATGAAGAGCAAGCCCCCATGTCTGTTCCCAATTCATAGAGTGCTTTTGCATACACTTTTCTCACTGTCACATTGGAGACATTGGGAGAAAGGCAAACACATTCAAAAGCAGGGGGGTTTAGGGGTAGTCAAATTGCAGAGAAGTTCTCACTGGTATTTTAGTTCCTCTTATAAAGTCAAGAGATCTCATTTTAAATATGGAGGTTTGCAGGAAGTTGCTGGCATAGAATTTTGAAAATTATAGTCCTTTTGTATGACAGTTTTACACTGTCCTTCCTAAATTGAAACACAGTTCTTACCCAGTGCAGGGCAAACATTCAAGGGGAGGAAATGAAATTTTATGAAGCAATTACTTTGTTCAATACAAGATTCAGTGGGACTTTCCTGGTCCAGCCATCCCCAGTTTGCTTTAGCTTTATTTTCATTTTTTAGACACTGTCTTTCTTCCCATCCTAACCTTCATTGGATTTCACAATTTGAGTTTTTCATCATAGTTTTAGGGACTTTTTACTATGTAAACACATGGTGAACAGGTCTTGAATGTGTTGCATTCTAGGAAAAAAAAGACTTAGATAAGAAAATAAATTTAGTGTTGATATTCAGTGACAGTGGGCCTCTTTCACTCTTGTTCCAGGCAGGGAAACCTTAGCCTTAGCTATGGAAAACCCTGGCTGAAAATCCCTGGCTAAAAAGCCAAGAATGAGTCACTAATTTTCAAAAAGTTACTACTAAGATAAACATGTGTTAAGATTCATATAATTGCATTTCCATTTGTAGCAGTAAAAATATCCCAC
The DNA here is from genome assembly GCF_000277835.1 of Geospiza fortis. Classification (NCBI taxonomy): domain Eukaryota; kingdom Metazoa; phylum Chordata; class Aves; order Passeriformes; family Thraupidae; genus Geospiza; species Geospiza fortis. The sequence goes on along the minus strand of NW_005054333.1, from coordinate 6,114,107 downwards.
TAAACTTATTTTTAATAGTAATATGACAGGAATTTTAAAAATCCCTCTGTGCAATTTTCAGCTCATAAATTTGTACAGAGCTTTAATAAATTTTTAAATGGAGAAGAAGTATTTCTTCTTTGAAGGAAGCAGGATTTTAGGTCATGTAGTAAATACAAGTTGCAAAGTAGTTGCTTTTTCATTATTTTTTATTGCAAAATCGGCCAATTGCTGGCTGTTATAGTCTTAGTTGACCCAGAAAAATCAGTAAGAATAATCCCAATAGCCTTTAGGTCACCCTAAGATTTGTTCAGAGAAAAATTTTCTAAGACAAATGCAAAGTATCAGAAGTTTTTAAAGTGTCAAGTCAATTAGAAAACTTTTCTGCTAGATAACAGTGGTTGTATGTATGTTTACTGTTGTATTTTAGGTGTGTGGCTAAAAGTCAGTGTAGACACAAACAATGAGCAGTTTTTGTTGCACATGATTGTTGGAATAGATTTTCAAATTGTGAAAAATGCAGTCTCAAAACCATGTTAGCAAAGCTGAAAACATTTTTATCTGGAAAACCTAATCCTCTTTATCAGAATTACCAGTTCACTGGTTGTGTATATTTGGAATGTAATTGGGTCTCTACATAGGAAACAAAGCTTTAATTCATTCCTTTATTCACACAGACAAGCTTTCTTCATTTTTAGTCAGACATAGGAGCTATACTTGGTGTTAGTCACTAATGTACATTATATTTTGAGATGCAGTGCAATTAAAACTTGTTTTCCGGTTACAGAAACTAATCTCTGAAGTGAAAATTCAAGTGGATAACCAGATCCAAGGTCTTCATTTCAATATCACTGCGATCTGTCCTGATGGAAGTATAAAAACTGGCATGGAAGGATGTAAAAATGTGGGATATAATAAAGAAGTATGTTGATAGTTCTCATTCTTCAAGGAACTGGAATACTTATTTTTCTGTTTGGTTGGGTTTCAATGGTGTGAAATCTTCTAGGGATTTACTTAAACTGAAAATGGATTTATGTGATTAATGATCACAGGCTCTCTATTATTCTCTGGGTTTATTTTTCCTGAATCTTATTTTAATTCTCACTAATCCCATGGAACTAAGGCTCAAAGCTTTTCCTGAAAGCTAACGTCCATTAAAGCTTTCCTTCTTTGTCCTCCACTGGGCACAACCACCACATCCATTGTGATGAAATCTGTACGTAAAGAGGTTGAAAGATAATCACCCAGTGGAAAAAAAATCACTGGAATTTGTGTTCCTTAGGACTAGATGTCACCTTTCTCTCTTCTTGCTTTAGTAGTCTTCCTGCACAATCAGGGTTGTGGATAATTAGTTTATTTTATAAACCAAATTAATAAAATAATTTATTCCTATTTGAATTGGTGGCACCTACTGAATGAAACACAGCATCATGCACCATGAAAATGCAGGGGAAGATGTCTGGCTGAGGTAAAAAACATGGTTTTCTTCCCAGAAAAACTTCTCTGTGCCTTGATATATTTATTTAATTGCTTGGACTACTGGAGTAATTCTTTTCGCTTGCCAGGAAGAAGTCTGTGTTTCTAGAGAGCAGGGTCAAGGAGTTCTTTCCTGCTTGACATGTACATATGTCTCAGCTAATGTGAGAAATAGCTTGTGCCTGTGTGTAGAAATAGAAAAACAAATTAAATGTGTGAATTGTAATGTAAATTTGAATGTATTTTATGTTCTTCTGAATTTTGTCTGCATGCTGCTGATTGTAGCTTCTACAGTTTACAGGAGATTTGCTGGTTTTATTCTTAAAGCATCCTTTCCCCACTGTTGGTCCCTGGGTATGTCATAAGAAACAGGACTGGAATTTGTTCTGTTTAATGAAAAGAAAAATATTTATATCTGTTTCTTTTTAATAAAAGCCAAGCCAGTTGATTGTAAAAGACTGCATGTGGTCCTAAACCTCTACGGCTGTTGAAAATGAGCCATCCTTAAGAGATTAATTTATTTTAACCGTAAATCCTTCTTTCAGTATTTGTTTACAGACAAAATGCTTTTCCTTAATTCTCACATTCCTTTCATTGTCTAATCCTTCTTCCTTCCTTTTCTTACCAAAACACAAAGTGGATTAAATTCTGGAAGAATCCTGTGGCCTCTTCAGGGTGCAAAACTAACTTTGGCTATTAGCTAGTGTCATGGTGTTATAATTATTTAGTCACCACAGGCTCAATCTATCTGCTGCTGTGTTCAGAATCAAATTTCACGACTCATATGCACAACATGATTTTCCCTTCCCTCCCATTTTTCCCCTGCTATTCTTCCAGTACTGTTTTTTACATGAAGATGATGTTTTCTGGCAGGGCTCTGTGTTGAATAAAAGCACATTCCTTAACTGCAGCCTGTCCTCCCCACATGATATGCACCTGCTGTATGAATCAATTTCTCTATACCCACACTTTTGCCCTGCAACCCAAGGGAAGAAATCTCAATGCATGGAGAGTGTGGGCTGCTGAGAGGTTATGTGTGTAGTGGCACATTTGAGAAATGAGAAGAAGAAAAGCAAAGGGTGAGACAAAGCCTGTGTGCCCCCTCAATATGACATTAAGTGCATGTTTCTGCACAGCATTCTTCTCCTGTTGTCCGTGTAGGCAGCCGCAGCCCCCCTTGCCACAAAGCCACCATTGTCCCCAAGGGTTGGGTTGTTCTCGTGTGGGGGCGCAGCGGGAGGGAGAGACAGTGATGAGAGATGAATGGCCTCAGTATTTGCGGGTAGTTTCAGCCTCATATGTAATCAGTTTCTGGGGGTTTCTCCTTTTTTATTTGGAAATTTTATTTTTTGGTAGTAAAGATTAAAGGTACTTGCTTCTCTTGTGTTCCTCTCTCACTTTTTCCTCCTGGTTACATTTTCTTTGTGAGGAGATGAGAAAGAGTTGCTTTGCATCAGGAAGCTGAAAAAATTCAAAACTTTAGGGAGAATACCCTGTCAGAAGTGTACTGGACAAAAAAACCCAAAAAATAATTGTAAAATACAAGATTGGTATCTATTGTGTCAGACATGTCAGAGCTGTCAAAAACTTTTAGGGGTGATTGGTGGAAACTCTATGGCAATCACCTAACTACAAAAATGATCCTTAGTCCTGTGCTAGAACTACAAAAAGCCATGGGAGCTGCTGCTGTAGTGGGCCCTGCTGCGATGAGAACCTGGAGAATGCTGGTGATGGCCATGACATGGCCTGGAGCTAGGCACTGGGTCCATGGAATTGAGAAAAGTAACTGCTAACATGTGAGCTGTTTCTGTGTTTTAGTAGGGGTAGCCAGGACCATCCAAAAATCTATGTGGTTTATGTGTGCATGACAAATTCTGCAGCAGGACGTTCATTATAGATTCTTTTTATGAAGAGTATCTCTGTTTCTGTTTGTGTATTGTCTTGCTCAATCTAGTCTCAATTCTTACCTAAATATTCCTGTGATAAAGCAGAATATATGTGTTAAATAATAGCAGGAGGATGGTGATGATATTTCTATTTCCATTTAATTTGTATTAAACTTGTCTTTTGCAGCTATGCTTTCTTAACTTGAAAAGTAGACTTCTATCAATCCTCTGTTGTCAGGATTTGTTAGGATCTGTATTTGTGATGTTTGTCATTACTAATATATAGTGTTTGAAAAGTGACCACTTTGTATTTTGCTATTATCAGCTAGTGCACATTCATGTACAATATAAGATTCTGCTTTATTTAGGTGTTAAAAATGCAAGTGTAAGCAAGAAAATAATAATAATGTTAAATCCATCTTTATTTCTTCTTAGGTACTTTTCAATGTATCAGTTACAATGAAAGGATGTCATACAAGTGGAGGAAGAAAATATGTCATGCTTAAGCCTATTGGTTTCAATGAAACTGCCATTGTCAATGTGCAGCAAAGCTGTGCCTGCCAGTATGGAGACAGCACAGGGCACAAAGGAGTGTGGGCTGATGAAACTTCTGACAGCAAACAGTCCCCGTGCAGTGACAGTGACTGTAGCTCTAACAGAGACACGCTTCCCTCAGAGAAGTGCAGGCAACACCAGGACCAACCCATCTGCAGTGGTCAAGGAAATTGCATAGATGGAAAATGTTTCTGCTACAAAAACAAGCTAGGCAAGGTGTATGGCAAGTACTGTGAAATGGATGATTTTTCCTGCCCGTATCACCAGGGAAACTTATGTTCTGGTAAGTTGCAGTGTTTATGTCTGTATTTTCTTGGTTTGTTTTGTTTTCTGAGGCTGCTTTACATGATGCAGCTGAAAACAATGATATAAGGCTGTCAAGAACTAGAATTGTTTGTGCAGAATTAGTGTGGGAAATGTCCTGAACATCCTGTCAGGAATTCACACTCCTAGACTCTCTTCACCACAGGTATACTGTCTTCTAAATTTCACCACCATTTTCTAGGGGATACATTGATTTTTTTCCAAAGTTTAGCTATTTAATATTTAAATCTCAAAATTCTCAATAAGTAATGATACTGATTTCTCAAACAAAAAATAACATTATTCCAGGAAGCTAGTTGATACATTTCAGTATAATGGAAATATGAGATTCTGAGAGGTTAGGAAAGGATCAAAGCTTCCAGGTGAGGTTCTGATTTTCTACCACACTAAATCAGCCCTGTGAGACATACAGTGGCACTTGATTTCAAATACTGATAAAAACATGAGCACTGTAGGGAATGCCTGCTTCAGAAAGGAGACTCTAAGTGAAACAGAGTTGTTAGAAATTTTCATTCTTTTTATAGTCCACTTTATGGTAGGGGAGAGGAAAAAAAAAGGAAAAAAAGGAAATGGAAATGGAAGTGGAAAATGAAAAGGAAGGAAAGAACCTGGCCTGTGCACATGAACTTTATACTCTTTCTTCCACTGAATCTTGCTGTTTATTTGAATGGAATGTTTTCTTGCTAACAAGAAGTTTGTTCAGTTTGCCTGAAGACTATTTTCCTGGTCATTGTGTAATTCCTAATCTCCATTGTTTTGATCCAAAGCAAAAGAGCAGAATTTTAGTAAAAGGTTTTAGGGTGACATCATAGTAGCAACTTATGCTCAACTTAACAATGAACAGCAGCCTTCAATATTGATCATGCCAGTAACTTCAGTCCAAGTTGTTAACTTAAAAAATGATTAGAAAGTCCAGGTCTAAATTTGCTCCATTCAACGTAAAGCACAAGCAATACAAATGTATCCATCTAAAATTTGTTTTCTGTGTTTTCATGGAAGCATATGACTCCAGACTCTCTGTGTTGTAGGTAATGGTGAATGTGAAGGTGGTAAATGCAAATGCTTTGCTGGCTGGGAAGGTGATCGTTGCGAGTGCTCATCACAATCAGCAAAGCACTGCCTGAATTCAAAGGGCCAAATTTGCAGTGGAAGAGGAAAATGTGTATGTGGAAAGTGTGAGTGCACAGATCCAAGAAGCTTTGGCCGTTTCTGTGAATATTGCCCTACTTGTAACAAAGCCTGTGAAGAAAACTGGTATGTTTCTTGCACTGGACTTGACTATTTCATTCCCTAATATTGAAACATGAAAATATATTTCTGCTTCTATTTCTTAGTTATTTAGAGTTCGGAAATTAGATCGATTTATACTTGATACTTCTCTGTGTAGTTGGATTCACACTGGCAGTTAAAAAAATTGCATGTCAGGATCTATTTTACCCATTCTTCATATGAGATCTCCTGGGTAGGAAATAAAACCATAAGTTTGTATTTTGAAAAATGGAAAATGATCCTACTTTTGAATGCCACCAAGTCCAGTAATATTCTCCACATTTGTTTTTGCACACTCCTTGTGCTTCTCAGGTGAAAGAAAGTGGTGTGGCGCTAGAGCAGTACTTGTGGATTGTCACTGCCATTGATCAGCAGAGCAGAGCTGGTCTTACCCCGAGAACAACATTCTTCATTGCTCAGTTTCAAAACACTTAGTCTTTGCCATGCTGGTCTTAAAGCATGTCATTTTTCCTTACTCATGTAAAGGAAGGGACAGTGTAGAGGTCAAAACTGAGCAAGCCCTGGAGGGGACAAGCTAGACCAGGCTCTCAGTGGTGCACTCTGTGGTCCTGGCGCAGAGAGCAAATGAAGCCCTTTCCTTGGGCACAGCTCTTCTGCACCCTCTCATTACACATGTGATGTTGTGCATCTCAGTGTGGCACAGAGGGTGAAAGATCAGCCTTTCATTGGAAAGGTCATTGTGCTCAAAACAGAATCATTGTTTATCTCGTCTGGTGAAAATGGTGGAGAACCGAGCTTGGCCACATCTGGAAAGGTTGTTGCTAAGATTTCACTAGCTAAAATGCAATTAGCCTTTCTGGCTTACACTTGATCAAAGTCACTGTGAAATATGTGCCTTTAATAAATTCAGAAGATGGCATATCTTCATTAAAAATTCAGTTAGAGCTTTTTTGGGGATCTCTTGTGACATCTGTCTCCTTCAGGGCTATACAGTGAAGACAGTAAGACTGAGAGCATTGCCTCCCACTTGTTGTGCTCTCTCTCTAAACTGCCCAGCAGTGCAGACTTACTTGGCTTTGTCTTAACATAGCACCCAAACATTAATGTCAAAGCTGTGTTTCCTCTACTTACCTCTACCTTTCAATTCCAGCGTGCATCTGAATGAGATTTATAGGTAAGGAAAGACTAGAAAGTGGAGGTTGAAAGCTGAAGAAAGCTGGACCTTAGGTACACCCTTGCATCACAAAAGGCAGAACAAGGATTGGGTGAAGGTGACTCAAAGCCAAAGACATGTTTTAGTTTGCAACTTCTGACTAGCTGGTTCTGAGAAGCATCAGGGGGATAAAATGCTGAGAGAGGCATCACATTTCAGAAAAAAATAAATAAATGTCGCAATGTTTTTACTAACAACAGGAAAGCATTATGTGCAAGCAATACGTCAGCCTGTTGATACAATCTCTTAAACGGGAATGCAGAGAAAGACATAGGTTTTCAATTATAATTTACAGGAATTATTATTAAATTTGAAAAAAATATTAAATATGAAATTATTAAAATTTCAATTATTATTTTACAGGAACTGTGTTCAGTGCTATCATTCTAATAATGCATCGCAAGTCATACTTGACCAGTGCACAACCTCATGCAGTTACCTACTGCATTATATTGATAATACTTCAGGTAAGGGGCATTTTCTAGGTAATTTTAATAAGAGATTAAAATCTATTGCAATTAGTAATTGAATTTGCCAATGTTAGAATTTCTTTCAGAAGTATATCACATTATTGCAATAACAAAGAAAGAAAGCAGGAAAAAGAGAAAAATAATTCGTAGCTTTAGGGAAAATAAAAGATAAATAATAACAGGAAATAAGATTGTCAAGCATTGCTAAGTTCAGTTTTCCCAGCTCCTCGAGAAGTCATGTCTAATAATGATGAATCCTGCCTGAGCAATGCTTAAAGAAATATTTATAAAAATTTGTTATGGCATCTGTATGTTTTATTACATTGACCATGCTTATAGTATTTGACATTACCAGAAACAGGAAAGAAAGAAGTAGAATGCTTACCTCAAGTTCAGTAATGTTTAAAAGTTCCTTTCAAGTATAAAAAACTGCAGTTATGAGGTCTGTGGAAGAACAAAATATTTTTAAATAAAATCTCTCAAAGTTTAATCACTCCATGCAGCAATTAAAATGCAGGTAAATGGTTACCTTTTGTTATACCTTAACATATATATATGTATAAATATTTTTATATTACAGTTCATCAATGTGAAAACTAATTGTGAATACTTTTTTCATAACTTTAGTATTAAGGAAAGCTTACTGTATTAGTCCACCACTGAGGACAAGATTTAATAAAACACATATTCTTTCAAATTTTACCCTTGATCTTCACTCTTGTCTTGTGAAGATTAAATTCTCTCAGCCCCAAACATCTCTAATATTTCATGTTCTCTACTTCAGCTATAAACTAACTGGTCTGCAGAGAATTTATGGTGGGCAATACAATGAAGCTTAAATTCTGTTTCTACCATGGATCTTGATCTGAATTGCCTGTCTTGATATGCCCAACTTTAAAAGCTTGCATATGACAACTTTTCCTCTTAATTTCCCTTAATTTATTTTCCCTTAATTTCTATCAGGCTTGTATTACATTTGTGCAGCATTACTAAGCAGTGGTGGATATGCCTGTGTTAGAGGGATGTGCCTGTTCCATACATTAGGCTTTACCCTTGTGTTTTCCTTTCATTGCAGATTGTTTCTCTGGACGAAACTACTTTAGAGTCTTTTCCATAATCTTTATAGTTACCTTTCTGATCGGGTTGCTTGTTGTCCTTATCATCAGGCAGATAATTCTGCAGGGGAGTAGCAATAAGGTCAAATCTTCATCTGATTACAGAGTATCTACAACAAAGAAGGTAATTGATTTCAGAGCCATCATCTTCAGTAATCTTTTTCTTGCATATAAAAGTTAGCTAATTGCTGATAAAAATTATATCTTCTCCTTCAAGGATAAGATGTTTTTGCCTACAGTTTGTACAAGAACAGTAACATACAGACGTGACAAACCAGAGGAAATAAATATCGACATCAGCAAGTTGCGATTAAATGAAACTTTCAAGTGTGAATTCTGAAGACTGCAAATGTCTATTTCCATCATGCTCGACTTTTAAGAAATTACCTTTTGTACTCTATGGGAGTCTTGACTGTTGCCATATGGTTTTGTGTTGTGCATTTTGTTGAATACTGTAACAAAGTGACATGTAAACATATTCACATTATGTGATTATGTTTGGAACTATAGCTGCTGTATTTTTTTAAATTTTTTTGAAAGAGAAATGTGCGTTACTACTGTTCAGAAACATTAGTGTTGATGTAGCACTTTAGCATATTCTAATTTATTTAGTTATGGCCTAGAATGTAGATACAAACCGGTCTGACAAAGCACTGATCTCACTCTACATGTAGCTAGTACTGATGTGCTCTGTGGGAATGGACAAAAGCTGTGACTGGAGTATTAACATTGCTGTATATTATAGCAATAGATGAAACTATTAAAATGCTCTTTAATAGAGTAAATGGTACTTTTATAGTTCTCTCAGTTGACAGATTCCACTAATTTGTCTGCTTATTCCTCTTATCTTTTCTTCATAAAAATGATGGGGTTAAATGACTGTTTAGTTCCTGGTACGGGTGTGTGTGTATACATACACATATGCATGCACACACAGGTAAACTATATATTTATAGGGGTTTTTTGTATGGTTGATGTCATTTAAAGATAATTTATATCTGATAAAGAGTAATTTTAAGCTTTTTTACTTGTTTAAATATAATGCCCCAATTTTATACAAAACTTAAGGTGTTTGGAAACTGAGTGGCTACAGAAAATGAGACTTCCTTTACCCAACAGCATAGCCTACATGATGATCACTGCCAGCAGACTACACCTTTAGAGTCAACAGCATCAAAGCCATTGCAAATAGATAAATTACACCAGAGCTGTGTTTGGTTTGCTAGCTACATATCAGTGTAGACTACACCTTTAGAGTCAACAGCATCAAAGCCATTGCAAATAGATAAATTACACCAGAGCTGTGTTTGGTTTGCTAGCTACATATCAGTGTTTTGCCAAATAAGGACTTGGATCTTTTTATATGATGTCAGGCATAAGTCTGATTTTACATGTGCTCTTTTTCTCTATGTAAATTAGTTGATGAGATTAGGTTTTCTAAGATTTTTGTAACCACTTCAGTTTTTTGTGACTGCATTGAGAAGTGTGTCCAGCGTGTGATGGAGAAAAGAACCTGCAAACTAAAAGAAAGTGAGGAAAATAAGAGTCTTTTTCTCAAAACACATTAATTGACTTTATAAGTATGGATCAGATTCTGCCTTCAGGAATGTGCAAAACTCTTCCAAACATGGCAGGACCAATATAAGCTTATCTGAGAGCAGAATGGGAGGTACAAAGTCAAGCAGAAGCATCTTTTTTTTTATCCCTGAAACCAGCTAGAGTGGTAGAACATATGTTATTGTTATATGCTTGTTGGAAGTATCAGTCTGATTTACTAACTCTGTGCTGCTGAAACCCTATGAAAATCTGATCAACCTCTAATGCACTAAAACCTTGCTGGCAGAAAGAAAAATCATCTCAGAAGATGGTGTATAATTTCACCAACATTTATTACTAATACTAAATACTGTCACTATTTGTCATAGATAAGAGTTACAGAAACAAAGCAGGACTTCCTTATGTGCAGTCTTTAGAAATTACTTATATTTCCTATTCTGTATTTCTTCTGTAAATTCCCACTGAAACCTGAGCACTGTGAGGATTGAAAGGAAGGCAGGGTGTAGAAAAATGATGAGTGTTTTATGAGTGTTAAGTTTCTTGGGTAATAGATCAAGTGGGATTGAGAAAAATAATACACAGACAATGGGCCTTTCATTAGTCATAAAAGCTTAGGGATTGTTTTTTAAAAAAATGTGTAAATTGGACTATTAAATGTTTTTAAAGCAGTCTCCGAAGTAGGTCCTGAGCTTTCTACCACACAGGTAAAATTATCCCTTTTAACAAAAAGAGTGTTTCTTTACACTGACCCTGACTTTAGTGTTAGCTTAATTGTAGAACATTAGTTATAGATTAATTCTGTAGTTTAACAACTACACCTTAAACTCTCATTTTCTTTTAAAGTATATAGGACCATTCTGCTCCTGTGTAAATTAAAAGATTTCAAACAACTGATTTTGGTGGGATAAAGATAAAAGATTGATAAAGGTTGACCTGCTGTTACCGTTGTCACAATTCATGGCAATTTGTGAGTGTGAAACAATCTCTGGTTGCTATTTAACTTAAATTTTAAAAATACTTAGTGGAGTATATCTAAGTATATAAAAAAGAGGTTAATTATGTTCTTTAAACAGTGTGATAAACCCTTAAAAAAAAAGATTCCTCAGAATCTATTTTCACCCCATAATGGCCTTTAAAGCATATTCTAAAGCATTTATTGAATTGATAAATATATTCTTTTTCATTAGAAACTACTTTTTACTGTTAGAGGGAGTTCAATTTTGTGGGTAAGGGATAATGGAAGTGGGTTCTTGGTGGAAGAAAGACTTGAGCTGTAATACCCATCTTCCAGACACATCACATCATGCTGCTACTGCTTTTTATCTGTAGCACTTGGCATTGGACTGCTGCCTGTGAAGGGGCATGGCCAGTATTTCCTTATCAGACACCTGCCTGAATGTTTAAAATGCTCTGATCAAAAAGAGTAGGCTCACAGGACAAATTGCACTGTAAGCTGCTTGCTGTCCTGAGATTAAAAAAATGTATATAAATTAACAAAAAAAAAAAAAAAAGGAGAGAAAAAAAAAGAAAAAAGCTTTCTTGCATCTCCCTCATGGTTTTGCTGTATTGTGGAAGAGACTGGTGAAAGAGAATAAGCTGCTGCTAATGTGACAGGTCAAGGCTTTTAGAAGGCCCGTGGGGAGCTTATACAGAGCAGGATTCTTGGGAGGAGGCTTTGTTTCTAGGGATGGAATCTATCCATGAGAAACTCTGGCTTTGCTTGGTACTCGTTTCCCTCTGCCTTTGACCATGTTTTTCAGAAGAGCTGCTGCAGGAGATGAATAGCTCAACAAAAGCCTCACTATTTAGGGAGCTGTGTTCCCTCAGCACATGACCTTAAATGAGAAAGCAGCCTTTAATTCACAAGGAATTTCTTCAGTGATTGCAGGAGGACTGTGCTTCCTATAGTGCTTAATGAGGGAGATATTAAAGACAAATTAGTTCATATTAGTTTTCAATGTATTGTGCATCAAAATGTTCATAAAAATAGGGGAAAAAAATAACTAACCTCAGAATAGAGTGTTCCAAAGTTCTCAAATAACATTTTTTATACTGGGCTTCTTCAAAAAAATTTAGAAAGAAGTCAAATAATTCTACTGTGTGCTTATATCCAAAAATATACCAGCAGATACTGCTGCATCTCATTAGGTTGGGGAATTGTTTTTAGATTTGGTCCAACAAATGAAGCATGTGCATGACTTTTCACAGCATATTTGTTACTGTTAAAATCCATATGTATACTTTTCAAATTCTAGTCCCATTTTTTAACCTTTGACCTGTTATTTGCGTGACACTTCAGAAATTGCATGTTTATGTAATTAAAAAGTATGTATTTTACTTCAGATTTTTTTGAGTACTATAAAATGAAAAAATGCTATGAAATAGTTCTTTCCAAGAATCATGACTACCCTAATAAGATTGCTGCAGAAGTGTGTGGGAAAATAGCTGTTTCATCCAGAAAACGTGTGCATGGTATGCAAGGAATTTTCATTGTGCCCAGCTGAAATTCCCTTACATTTGCAAGGTTAAAAATGAACCTTAAAAAGGAAGGATGTTCGTATGGGCATAGTTTACATTTTAGCTATTATTTACAACTGGATTTATTTTTTCCTCTCTATGATGTCATGAAAACCTGCTATGTAAAGCATTCTTCTGACTGCAATGGAAAAATATTATTTTCCCAGTCTGATCATATATAATATTTATTTCCTGCTTAGTGTGCATGTTTTGCAAACCATGGGAGTGAATGTGTGAAACAGCTTCAAGCAACCCTCTGTCCTAAACTAGGCATAGAGTCTGGTGATGCTCAGGGCAGAGACATGCAAGGGCATGGCTGCCTGTGTGGAGACTTCAAGAGGGACATGCTGGGGCTCCCCACAGCATCCCTGCAGAAATGGTGCTCTGAGATCTCACTTTGCCTTTTGTCAGGGCAAGAAGCCTCTTCAGAGTGGGTTGGCTTGGCAGTGATGGTGCCCTAGGTTTGCATCGCAGGCACTTGGCCCCAGACTAGGACTCCATTGTGTGCAGTCTGAGCCCTAATGCTGCAGGCTTTTTGCATCTTTACTCATCAAAAATGCCTGCACACAACCCAGCAAGGGACAGCCTGTACACGTGGGTGCTGCAGACCTCCATTAAAGCTCCTGGGGAGCGTTTGGGCACCTGCCCGCTGACCTCCCACCAGCCCCTGGATCTCCACCAGCCAGCCTTAAGGAATGTGAGCAGTGGCTGTAAAGGGCACTTCTCACAGAGGCATTTGTGCTGAGTCAGTGCTGGGTGACTCCTACTCTGTCCCAACTGCGAGTGACGCCTGGTGACAATGTCCTGGCTACCATTTTGCAACAGAGGGGAAAGCAGAAATGAAGCAATACTTAAGAAAAACACTAATTTTTAGTTCTGATCTTGAGACTGCTCTGATGCACAGGTATCTGTTGGCTCTTACAGAGAATTGAAATTCATGGAGGGGGGAGAAAAGGTTAAAGTTAACCAACGGGAATGCATCTTTATAGCATGCCCGATCAGTGGGGTTTCACTGAGAGCAAGGCAGCTCAGAATGGTTGGCCTGTCTGGGAGGGGCTGGGAGGGGGAAGAAAAAACCTTAAATTTCTAGATTCTTAAGCTTTCTGCTGGTCTGAATTTCATGTTCTCTTTGTTTCCTTTTCTGAACATGCTTAAAAAGAGGTACATATTAAAAAAAAAATTAAAGTATGTGGCATTTGTTAAAATAATTACTCCTGTCCAAAGTTTAACATTTCATCCTGATACCTATATTGTATTTGGGCTGTTTCAGTTATATTTTGAAGGGAGATGTTGAAAAATGAGTCTTTTGCAGATGCATTAGTGTTGGATGAATTCACTGTGCTGACATCTTCACACTTACCTACTACTGCTTCAAAAATAATGCTACTTTAAAGTGTCTTACTTAGCAATTGTGTGACAGCTTTTAATAATACTATAGTTTTAAACTTTCTATTTAACATATACTACCTTTTGTAAAAAATAAATAATGTGTGTCTAGATTTTATGCATAGAGAATGTTAGTAAGGGAAGAGGTTTTAAATTTGATAACTTCTTACTGCTCATTTTACATTTTGAATGATACTTTTAAATCACTACTTTTGTTCATCTGGAAATATATTGAATATTTTATTATTTAAAATGGTATACTTTTATAGCTGTTTTATTAATTTCAGTTGACTACTAACTTTTATTGTGATATTTATTAATGAGTTACACTGTAGCATATTGAGATGTTTATTTTTCTATCAGAGCTGTAACAACTATGACATAGCATTATTTTAATGCAACATCATTGTACTTGCTCTCTAAAAAATAAAATCAATATTTAATCCATATGGATTTTTCATATTTTTGATATTAAATATATCTGTGACAAGAAAGAGATGTTCATTTGCTTTTAAAAATATAAAGCACATTTACTGAGGTGTACCAATATCTGCAAAGGGAAGATATGATTGTGGTTATCTTAAAATTGAACAATACCATGTCCAAGGAGATAAAATACAAAGAATACTTTGTTTATCAGATGTAGGCAAATGAGTAGATGCACATTCATGATGAATTTTGAGAAGATGGGAAGGAGCAAAAAACTATTTATCAGTTTGGAGGTGCAGCTGCCCACCACCAAGGGTTTTAGCTTGCCCAACCCATCTAAACCTGAAAGCACCAGGAGGTGCTGGTATTTTATAGAAGACAAGAAGATACTTCCTGTGTAAATACAATCTCTAGATTGATGAGTGGTTGTGATAGCCTCTCTTTTCCCTTGCTCTGCTGGGTGGTAGAGGAGCTAGATTTCTGAGAATGGGTAAATCTCTGCAGATGCCTCATCTATGCCACTCACTGCACACTTGGGTCACTTCACGTGTACTGGTGAAAGCATGTCACTGGTGGGGAAGGTTCTCATTCTCTCCTTGTGCAGAATCAGTCACAGCATTTGCTTTGCACAGCAGCACAAAATTGCTCTTGAAAAGGATTTAGATATGCCTTGGATAAGGACATTTAAAATTTGCCACGATGCCTCAGTAAGAGACATCTGTGGCACTAAGACACCTGCCAGATATCACTGGTAAAACTGCCCATCCATGCTGCTAACATGATCCAGTTTTTGCTTTAGAAGTGAGCGGGAATCAAGTGACAACTGATGTGTTCTCAATCATCATGTAGCTTAGTGTCCAATAAAAGAGAAACACTAAGAACAAGTCAAAACTGTAAGAAAAAAAATAAGTAGTTAACACAGGGAAAGTGTGTAAATCTTTTTTGCTTCTTTTATCAAAGCAAGGAACATCATCTTAATATATGCATGGTGAGACTATGTCTGAGAAATTTCCTTTCACAGGTGCCGTAATCAACCTTCACAGACACCCAGAGCAAGCAGGAGCAGCGAGTCCTATAAACAGAAATACATATTTTCCTTGAAAGCTCTTTATTGGGAAAACATTCATGCTATCATTACTCAGAGTAAATATAAACCTAGATCTGAATTTCAGATGTAGAATTCAAGTGTATAACTTGAGCCAGAGCTGTAGGCCTCCATTTTGCCATTTGGGAGTTGCTTGAAGCTGAGGTTTTGTTAACACTTAAGTCTCCCATAGCCAGTGATCCTGGCACCAAGCATTGTTGGCATATCCTGTATGTTATGAAATGATGGTAAGTGCTCTGTATAAAATCTTTCTTCCTCTCTTCTTTCCTATCTTCTGTAATCCAGTAACTAATTCTTGCCTATATACCTTTAAATATCCAGGTCATGACAGGGTTTGTGACACTGGCATTGTATTTAGCCAATTTTTACCCACATATACACAGTTGTCAGCAAGAGTGCAACAGGACCTAAATGTGTCTCTAACCTAACGCAAGTGCTATTTTCTTGCAGATGCCATTGCCAAGGAAAAGGCTTGCTGCCCAGACTCTCCAAAGAGAAAAGAAACCTAAATTACAGCCTCTAAAGCTGGAGGAGGAAAGAGATCCTGATTTCAGCCACTTTTTTGACACCAGTCATGTACGTGTATTCTGTTACAGAACTTCTCTGCCTGCGTGATTCCTTTCGTGGTAGCTGCAGAATTTGATAGAATATTCAGAGAAAATGGCATTAGGAGAGTGGGTTTGAGTGAGTATCTGAATATGCCTGATGATAACCAAAAGATGATGATTAGAATTAAGAATAAAAACTTTGTTTAACAGACTGATTTTGACTAGTAAGGAGTTAATCTAACAAATGGGTGGTTTCTTTTGC
>NW_005054333.1:5999122-6098045 GCF_000277835.1 Geospiza fortis | reverse complement strand
TTTAAAACGAAGCAGTTTAATGTATCATATAAAGTAAATAAAAATCTAGTTTTACAGAAACTCAGGTGGTCTGAAGCTGTGATTAGAGCACAGGTGCTGTCAGTTTTTCTGGCTGCTCATCTTCTGCTTGGGAGTCTTGGAATGGCCCAAGTTGGGTTGGACTGTACAGAATTCATATAAAGTAGGCTGCCAGTCTGATTTATTAGTACTCAAGAGGCCCCAGCATTATCATCTGGCTCCTCATTCCAGGGACTGCGGTGGGTGGCAGAAAGCAGAATTTTCCTTATTTTTTGTAAACCATTCTGTCTCCTCAGCACAGAGCATAACATGGTCTCTGATTATTTTCTTGGCCTTGAACTTCATGATTCTTGAAGGACAGTTACTGTTTAATAAAGATGATGTGTATGCAAGCAGATAAAACTACATTATTAGCCACAAAAGTGTAATAATGCAAAGTTATGTCACATATGCTTATTGAAATCAGTACTTGTAATGTATTTCTTTCAGTTCTGCAGCTTGCCAAGTCCCCCTTTTGGGGCTCTAAGCCTCATCCTAAACCTCTTGTTTATGTCTGAGCAATCTGAAGAGCCCAGGACCTGTCTCTGAGTGGTGTTCCTCTGCTCTCAAAGCTGCTCACAGGAGAAGCCTTTCTCACAAGCCCCTTCTGATTTTTTGGGCTTTGACCATAGCCTTATCACAGGGAAAGCATCACTGAGGCTGTAAGATGTGTGGCCTGCTGAGGAGACTAGGGACATGGCACTGGATGGGTTTTTCATAATATTTTCAGACACACTTTTGCTTTACTCTGCTCTAGACAAAGCAGGAATTTCAAAGACTTACACAACTTAATCATGGCGTTCTTTAGATTGTCCTTGTCTTCAGGAGTGTTTATGGTTGGCCTCTTTCCTTGAATCATTTTGCAGCTGCACCCCAGGTTCCTGTGGGGAAAAAAAACACAACAGATAAAATAAATACTTCCTGTCTTTCTCAGCTTCTTTTCTCCTCTTCTTGTGTATCTCTCTATAGCTAATGGAGCTCTACCTGTGTCTTTGAAAATTGCAGACACAGGATCAGAGAGCTTCATCAGGAAACAGCTGATGAGGAAAGCTTTTTTACTTTTGGGCAGAAAAGAACAACTTAAAGCCTGTGGTGCAAAGCTAAGGAGAGAGCATCTCTCAACTTGGTCAGGTGCAGTACCATTCCTCTGCTCCTTTCCAGAGTTAAGAAGCTGGGGCTATTTCTTGGTGTACTAGCCAGCCCACTGATACCCATAGGAGTTCTCCTGCTGTAAGCTTGAAATCGCAGCTTCTGCAAGGTGTTTGCACCATACAAAGCCCAGAGACGTATTTCTCCTCTAATATCGCCATTCTGATAACAAATTTTTTCATTTGTAAGTGTTTCTTTCTGTATAACTTTTTGTGTGTGTGTGTTTATGTATGTTTATGTGTGTGTCTGTCTGCATATTCCATCCAAATTAACTTTTCCTCAGCATCAACAAGTCCATCTCTGATTGCTAAGCAGCCTGTCCGTCTATATGCAGGCATAGTCTCACCCACCTTTTTTGTATATCCTTAAAATGGGATTCCTCCCCTAATTTCATATGCATAGCAGGATCTTCCTTTTAAAATTCCTGTTTCTGTTAATGGCTAGCTGCTATCATGTGGAAACTGTGACTTGAAGTGTTCCCTGGTGTCTTTATTTATTCTTTTTGCTTTTATCCTTTTTGGCTTCTGCCTAGCACATTAAACCTAAAACATAGAAGACAGACACAGCACCTTACCCAGGGATTTTTGGTTCACAAATAGGTCTTAATCATGATGTCAAAAATAATAAATTAATGATTCCTTTGCCAGTTTTTATCTCATACCTTTGAAAGCAGAAGTTTTTTCCTCATGCCTTTGATTTTTTTTAAAAAAGAAAGAATCATTTGGCCCAAAGAAAGAAAAGATAATGTGTCAGATCATTTTGCAAATCCAAAAAGTGTCATTCTCAGAAGGAAGATTTATTATTGTGCAACAGACTGAAAGTGTTTCATGCTGTCTAAAATGAAAACCAAGTAGATTAATTTCCAGACCCAAAACCAAACAAACTCTGGTTTCAACAGTTTTGTCCAAGGTTCATTTCTGTGAAATTGCTGGGCCCTTGTGGTTCAGTTGAAGACTGTTAGAAGTGAACATGCTGAGCAGCTTTAAATATCAAATCCATAAGATCGCCTTTGATATCAGATATATAGCAGTTTAGGAATGTTAATGTAATATGTTATATTCCTTCTTTTAAAAAAACACAACCTTTTACAGAACTTGTTTGGTGATCCAAAACATGAATCGCTTTATTTATTGTCTCAGCTGATGTTCTCTCTCGGATCACCAAGAATTTCTGCCAGCAAATATTGTGGAGTATTCTTATGTCTTCCATTTTTCCCCTTTTATCCACCAGAAAAAAAAAAAAAAAAAAGGTAGTTTGGACTTAAACTATCTGAAAATAATGCAATTCATAATTTACTGTTGTTTCCTGTACTAACCAAGAACTTTGCTTGTCTAATTAGCTGACTTTTTGTCAAGTGTGTTATTGTACTCAGTTACTTTTTTTCCCCTTTTTTTCTTTTTTTTTTTTTTTAATGTGGGGAAGGAAAATTAACAAATGTCTGTCAGCATCACTTGAAATATCTCAAAGTAAAGTGTATTACCCAGTCTAAATGCTATTATTTAAGCCATTTGATACATTCGGTGCCCTTATTCCTGTGGAATTCAAGTGTTTTTACCTTGCCAGATTTTACTCCGTTACTTGGTCAGTGCTTAGTTCCTTCTTCTTCCTTAGGTCAATGCAAGTGCTCGCCAGCAAAGTCTGCAATTGTCCTTTGAACTAATGAAATAAGGGAGTTGCTATTCTTCAGCAAGCTTTGGCAAAGAGGGGAGTATTGTAAGTTTTATATGATTACAGCACCTGGGCTATTGAAGTTTTATTGGATATAAAATGTGTAGTCAATTTATACACAGCTGCCCTGAAGTCAGCAGTATAACATACCTGAAATTTTGCTAATTCTAAAGGTTATGATGTGGGGGACTTTTTTGAAGAACTCTCTTTTATTTGAGTATTTTTGAGATCCCCCTTGGAATGATATTTTTAGATACTTCATTTCCCCCTGGTGCCTCCCTAGAGGTCATCAAAATAAGATTCATTTACAGTATTCACAAGGAAGAAGAATGATGCTGTGCCCTCCTTACCTTAGCGATATGGAAGTGACAAGTGCTCCCACAGCACCAGAACTGTGTTCCAACAAGAGTCCTTACTTTCTATCAGTACTCCATGAGAATAGCCAGGTTTTTTTCAAACCTGGAGTCCATCTAGCATGGTGTATCTGTCTCCAGCAGCGGAGCCAAGCTGCCATGGGAAGCATAAGCACACTCCAACTGTATATTACTTCCATGAGGCCCCCTAGCCTCAAGTAATTTTTCAGCATTTCCTACATATAATTCCTTTGGTAAATCAGTAAGCCTCCCTTTCAGGTATGTGCCATTGAGCTTACTTAAAAAAAAAATTAAAAGAAAAAAAGTCAGCCACCAAGTCTGGAACTGCTGTATGAAGAAGAGCTTTCTTCGGTTTTGAATGCAGCATTTGGAATGCAGGAGCGATGCCCCCAAGCAAATAGAGGGGACATTGAACCCCAGCCACACTTCTCTGGAAAACTTGTCATGTGTCGCCAGGTCACCTTTCCCAGACTGTGAAATCCAAACATACAGAGTCATTTATACCGAAGCCGGTACTTATCCTTGATCATCTTTGCAGCACTTTTCAGATCCTCTCCTATCACTGGCATTCTCATCTCCTTCATTAAGGATGAAGGAGTAGAGCTGTTTTCAAAATTCAGAATGTAGACAACCCACCTGT
The DNA here is from genome assembly GCF_000277835.1 of Geospiza fortis. Lineage (NCBI taxonomy): Eukaryota > Metazoa > Chordata > Aves > Passeriformes > Thraupidae > Geospiza > Geospiza fortis. Next base: position 6,094,157 of record NW_005054333.1, on the reverse strand, counting down.
TTACTAGGCAAATACTGATGTTTTTTCCTTTTCATTGTATAATGCTTCCTAACATTTTTATGACTTCATTTGATGCAGAATTTTCATGTCTTTGTCCTTAACAGAGGTCTTATACTGAATTATAGCATACTTTCCTGTTTAGCTCTGAAACCTTTGAATGAAAGAAAGATGATTCCTCACATCTCTCTTGCATACTAGTGCTAGAAGTTCAGTTCCCTTTTGCCTCAAGAAGGATCTCTGTCTCTCTCCCCACCTCTCTCTTTTTGTCTCTCATTCATAATTCTGTTTTTCCAGTGCATAACATCATTCCTGGTGAAGCAGAAATCTCTGCCAGATATCCCCTCCAGTATTACAGCTCTGCCTTTCTACTTCTGTCTCCAGTTCTGCACAGGCTGTAGTAAAGGCTTCACAGAAAGTTCTCACTAAAGTCCTGGTCTCCAGATTTTTTTTTCCAGCATGAAAATCTTTTCCTCCAGAATTTCCTACCTTCTCTCTTCTGTACATGATTGATGGTTACCTAAATTCTACCCACTGCAACCCACTACCTCTGAGGTTAACCAGCTTTGCACTTTGTAGGCAAATTGTATGTTTGCCTATGTGTCTGAACTGTATTAGAGCATTTTGCTCCTCTTCCCTTCCTGCTGGACATCCTAATTCCAGAAGGGCATTTGCATTAAGAGAGAGCACATACAATCCAGTTAAGAGAAACCTATTACTGGAGTCATACTTCCTTTCACTTGTCAATATGACATTCCTGGTTATCTCACCTGCCAGCCTAAGTCTCAGCAGAAGTAAACAGCTTTTCTTAAGACAAAATATTCAGCAACTGCAATGTGTCCTCAATGAATGTCTCCATTAGCCCAGTTCCCTCTGGGCCAGCTGTGTGACTCTGACATCCATACACAGGTATGTTGGCTTTTCCACAGAGGCAATACTTACATGACTCTCCCTCTCTCCCTGCAGAAAGGGTGCTTCTAGTGTTCTTCCTTCTTTTTGCCTTTTTGGACAGCTATAACATCTGTTCCTAAAGTATCTGTTGCCAACTGCTCCTTTTTCATTAACCTCCCATAGTGCCCTGGCCACCAGGAGGGCCACACATGTCCTGGGATGCATCAGGCACAGCATCAGCAGCTCGGCAAGGGAGGGGATTGTCCTGCCCTGCTCTGAGCTGGGGACACCTCACCTTGAGTCCTGCGTGCAGCTTTGGGCACCACAATTTAATAAGGGCATGAAGCTGTTAGAGTGTCCAAAGGAGAGCCACAAGGATGATGAAGGTTCTGGAGGAGAAGCCATATGAGGAGCCGTTGAGGTCATTTGGTCTTTTCAGCCTGGAGGACATTAAGTGGAAACCTCTTTGCAGCTACAGCTTCATGAGGGGAACAGGGGCAGGCACTGATCTCTTCTCTGTGGTGATCAGTAACAGGACTCAAGGAAATGTCCTGAAGTTGTGTCAGGGAGGTTTAGGTTGGATATCAGGAAAAGATTCTTCACCCAGAGGGTGGTTGGGCACTGGAACAGGCTCCCAAGGGAAGTGGTCACAACACCAAGGCTGCCTGAGTTCAAGAAGAGTTTGGAAAATGCTCCCAGGCATATGGTGTGATTCTTAGTGTCCTGTGCAAGACACGTAGAAGATGAAAATGTTATATATGGGCCCTAAACAGTCCTGCTATAAATGATAACATCTGAAAAACAGATCATTTGGTAAGCAAATCTCCCTGAATTATAAACTGATTTTTAAATTCAATAAAACTATCAACTGTAAGCTGAATTTTTCATTAGATATAACTATGGTAATGGAAGGTATTTTTTCTTAGACAACAGGGAAAATGAGAGAGAAACAAGAAGGTATATGAAAAAAGTTAAAACAAGGATTATCATGTCCTCTACTGTGATGACTGTCATCTTAAAAATTGTGTCTGGGGGGGGATGGTAAATCACTATTTCACTCCTAGGTTTTGTTCAAAGACGAAAGTTTTGAACTTCAAAATTTTGGCAGAGATTCCTCCAATTTTTGGCACAGCACAGTCCCAAATGCACTCCTACATTTGTTGAATCACAAGAAGTGGAAAATTAAAAGTAAGAAAAGACTACTGGGATAAATCTGAAAGTGAGAGTCATCATGACTGAAATCTGTTACGATATTTTCCACAGTATGAATCTCTACTGCTTTTCCACATGGGGTGTGGATTTAGATAAGGGTAGACATCTTGACAGGCTGAAAGAAGGGACTGACAGGAGCCTTGTGACACTCAGCAAGAGCAAATACCAAATCCTGCACCCTGTATTAACCCACTGCAGACTAGCCCATTGCATCAATCTAAACAAGGGTTTGCCTTTTGGGGGGACAGCTCTGCTGGGAAGGATCAGTGAAGCCTGGTGGTTGCAAGCCGAATGTGTGACAGCAGAGAGTCCTGGCACCAAAGCACACCAACAGCACCATCTTGTATTTATTTATGAATGCATAGCAAGTGAAATGACGGAAGTGATTGTCCCCATTTTACTTAGCACTCGGTAGCACCACACCTAGATATTGCATCCACTTTTGGGTCTCAGTACAAGAAAGGCATTGAGGACCTTGAGCAAGTTCAGCAAAGGAGTTCTGAGATGGTCAGGCTTGCAGCACTTGCCCAGTGAGAAGAGACCAAAGGGGGCTTGTTCACCCTCAGTAAGAGGCAGCTCCGGGGCACCAAGGAGCAGCCTGCCAGTGCCTATGGGCAACTGTTAGGTGATCAAAACAATGGAATCAGTCTCTTCGTCAAGATTTGTGGTAAGATAATGGACATAGGCTGGAACAGGAGTTTGAGACTGGGTTTTCAGAAGAATGTTCATTCTGAGGGTAATTAAGCATTCTAAGAGATTGCACAGAGAAGCTGTGAGGTCTCTGTTCTTCAGTGTTTTTTTTAAATCCAGCTGGACAATGTCTTGAGCAAACTTTTCCAACGCAGCATTGCTCTCCTTTGAACAAGAGGTTGGACAAGAGACCTCTCAAGGTCCATTCCAATCTGAATAGGTCTGTGAGTCTGTGAGATATGTGGAGCCTGGTTAACTCCTAAGCACACATCATTGTTCCCCTGTGTGTTACCTACATTTGCTTCAAGAGTCTTGCTGTATGCAGGTGGTCATTGGTACAGCTCACGACAGTTTGCTAAGGATCTGCTAGGAAGGAAAAGCTGCAATCATCACACTCCTTTACAAAGCAGACAGATTCTCTTCATTGAAGAAATAGCTATATAAATAAACTCAATTCAGTGACATTTAGAGCATACATTGACTTTGAATGTGTGTGTATTCCTTATCTGGCCATGGAAGGTTTTTGCCATCTGAAGCAAAGAACCGTACTCTGCTCCAAGGCATATACAAATCCCCTTAGCTTCAGTGGGAATAGCATGCACATAGCTGAGGGTATGGCTTGGCCCAGGGTCAATAGCCTTCTAAAAGCATTTTTCCTACATTTTTTTTCTTGCAATATTCATCTTTTTCCTTTCCAGAGGTTCTGATGTCATTCCTGTTGCTGAAGTTATAAGGCTCAATTTAGTGGGAACATCTTTGAAGTTTAATTAGATTTCTTGAGAAAGACCATGGCTAATCTGAAATACAAATTCACAAGACTGCTTCAGGCTAAAAGTGTCATATTAGACCAAATATTATGCAATTGTTCTGCAATTCATGCTCTCTTCCCACTCATGAGTTGGGTTTGAAAATCTTGTGGAATATATATGACATATCAGAGAACTGCCAAATGTTCCTTGTATAGTCCATTCTCATATTTCCTATGGAAAATGTTCCTTCTCACAATCTTCCCTTTCCCACATTAAGCTGAAGTCTGTCCATTACACCAGAGTAACACCATCCATGCCCACAAAATTTCAAGTAAAGCCTCACATGTCCACAACATCTGTTCCAATGGCAGCATCCAAGGTCAGGTACAGACTGCATCCATAGAGCTAGCAAGATGAAATATTATATAATAGACACAGCTGCCATCTATGCTCTTTTTCTAGAAGTGCATAAGTGATTATGCAGAATTATCCACATATGACTATAAAACTTGAACCTTATAGATGCTCTGAACTAGTCCTGGTCTTGTCCACCTGCTACAGTGTTTGCAGTGGGTGTGAAATCAGCTGTGATTTGCCTTTGGGGGCAGGGACAGAGATCCAGGAGAGGAAGGCATGAGATTACACATGTGCTTTACTCAGGTGGTCCCTCACAAGGTACACTGGCAAGTGTGGGGGAGTGGGGAGAGATGCTGTATCCCACCGTCCGGCATCTCAGCACTTCCTTCGTGCCCAACAGGCAACGGCATCTGCTTAGCAGCACAGAAGTTGGGCTACAGTAGAACAGCGTCTTGTTCACAAGTGCAACATTTTCAGCACAGAAGATCCTGAAATGTGTTCACAAACCCTAAGTTAAAATTTACTCCCAGTAATTTACTGTCTAACCATTTCTGTCTTCAGGGGAAAAGTGACAGCAAAGCTGGTGTCAACTTGTCCAGATGTGACAGTCTCCAAGAGCTGACATGAAACAACACAGTCATCAAGCTCAACCTAAAACTGCTGCTCGTTTGGCCTCTTTGCAAGTACTCTAGGTAATGGGTCAGTGTATGATTCCTTGAGTAGAGTCTGCGAGAGCAAGATTAAGAGGTGACCGATGGCACACATCTTTGTCAGCAGGTCATGGTGATGATAAACCTCATGGTTGCAGTCCATGATACTTCCTTCTTTTAATGAATATGGGGAAGTTTAAGATGCCAGAAGATAAGATCCCACATGGCGGTGGGGTGATATTGCCTTAAGCCCACTTTGAACAGACTTAATACATGGAGTTATTTGGACCAACTGGATCCTTAGGCAAAATCAGCATTTTTTTTTTGTATCATTGAAATAAGACTTTTGTGGATAAAAATCTTCCATTCTGTACATTCAGTGCTTATTTCTTATAAAAGAAATTAAAGCAATTATCAAGGGAACAGAGAACATAGAACTTTACTGATGCAACCCGCAAACAGCAAGAGATCCCTTTGTGTAAAATTAAACTTATATTTGGTTACAACCATCATTTTACAGCACATAGCTTTGAAATCTGATTCGTTATGGCACAATTCCAGTTTTATAAATGGCATTTAGAGTAACATTAGACTGATTCTGAGATGACTCTGTTTTTAATATTTGAGTAGTTTGTTGTTTTTCAACTGTCAGAGTTATGTGTTCAAAAAGCAATTTATGTGTTGAAAAAGCAAGAGTTGAATGTAATTTTCACAGCCATGAGTCCACAAAAAGGAGTGCCCACAGGTCTCGTACTGCTGCCTAAGTGTGACTATGGACTGAGAACTGAATATGTTATAAAACAGAAGTTCTGGGCAATATATTTGGGATAATTAATATTTTTCATGGTGTGTAAATCTGTCGTGTGAAGGTGTGAACACATGATAGCTTTGTGGGATATAAAAATGGCGTCCATAGAAGGTCCATGAGTACTAGTATGTTTGTGTCTCTCAGTGTCAGATTTTGCTCTGAAGCTGTGTTTTCCAGGTCATCCAAATGGAATATGGCCACCTGAAAGATGACCCTCAGGCCCACCCAGCCCAAAGCACCACAAGTGGACCTCCCTGACCTGTCATGCTTTCCTCAACACTTTTTCCAGCAGCTGATTTATAAAACAGGAGAAGGATGAGAGCCGTACAACAGAGCTGTGGGGTTGTAGCCAGCAGGGGCCAGCTCAGGAGGAGCCCCATGGTGAAATCCCACCTCAGTTCATGATTTGGACCCTGAAAACAGTGCCCTTATCCTCACAGGCCCTCTCCCCAGTGAAGCAGCCTCTGTTAATGTAACACACTCTTTTTTGCCCCTTCTTTTCCTCATCTTAAACAGTCTGAAGAAAAAGAATTAGGATCCCTAAGTCATATGCCTTCTGTAGAAGAGCTGACTTGTGTGCTACAGACTGGTGGTGTGCCAGGACTTCTCCTTACAGAAAAATTAGTTCTTCCTCTATGATCATGCTTTGGGTTTATGTAGGAGTGTTTGGTAATATTAAGTACATGCTTTTTTCAGTTTCATCCAGTGGTTTTAGGTCTCAGGAGTATGACTTCTTTCCCCCTTCAAGGGGATCCCTCCTCCGCAGATGAACTGGTCAGCTATTCATACAAATACTGTTTATTCTTCTGGTTTTGAATTATGCCTATTAAAGAATTTGCTTTGCTGCGAGAGAGGCGTCCCTGGGATTTGGGACTGGCCACGTGCCATGATTTCCACATGCAAACCCTTGGAGCTAGTCTCAGCCTTTCCATTGTGGCTTTGTGCTTTGACAGCCTTCAAGGGTAACGTTACTTATTTATTTTCTCTTTTTTTGATATCTGTCTGAAACTAGGTATCTGACTGTACTTTTCAGCCTTTAAAACAAGTTTAAAAAGCATGAGTTGTGCATATGATGAAATCTGGTTGCTCTCCATCTCCCAGAAATCTCCACATCTCTCTCTGATAACCCCAGCGCACTCCTTCATGTCCCCATTTATTTGGTTGGCAGACAAAGGGTGGAAATAATGCATATGCTCATTGGCAGGTTGGTGTGCCAGCAGGCCAGCAACAACCAAGCTTTGGAAAGGGTAAAGGAACACAGTTGTTCCCCTATCTTGTGTCCCCAGGTATCATTTTATCCAAACACCAACATGGGAAAAATTTCTAGATTTAAGAATTGTAGGCTGATTTCCTCTTTCAGAAGTTATGAATGGCAAGTGGCCAATTGAAAAATAAGTGATGGTGCAAATCTCTCTCCTGCTTTTATTTTTTATTATTGTTTTTTAGGAAACCACAAGAGTTAAATCAGCAGTTCTTAAGTTTTTTTCCTGTGGTTGATTTGGGCAAACAATGGTGCCCACCCACTTTGCAGATCTTTCTTGCTGTGTTTATATTTCCTCATGAGAAACCAGCCAAAATCGCTGCTGAAGATGGAGTTGGGAAGGAGAGGTCCCATAAGAGCATAGGCTGCCAGTAAAGTCTATCAAAAAGATGCTGCTGCTGCTGCTCTTGCTGTGTATTATTACTGTACTTCTAAGGTTGAATATCAGTCTTACATGATTGTTTTTTTCTTGAAATACTATTTGGGTAAATAGGAACATATCCCACAGGAGGTAAAATTCATATGTCATAGACTTCCATGTTATGAATTATTGACATCTTCTCACTTTTCCTCCAGGGAAGATAAAAGGTGTGGATCCAAAGAATGTCAGCAAGAAAAAGCATCACGCAATTTCAGTACACTTGACGCCATGAAACAGGCCTTGAAATAGAATAACCTGCTTTGAGGGTCCAAAAAGATCAATGGGGAAATTAGGGACACTTCCAAAACTTCAGTATTTATGCCTATTAATTATAGTTTATTTTTAAAACAATAAGTTTTTGACCAGGAAGCCAAATTTTATTTGATAGACCTTTATACTTTACATTTTCAGCCAATTTACTTTTTTTTCTTTTATCCACAAATTTGATTACACTGGAGCTGCATAAACAGCACACAAAGCAAAGCCCAGTATTGGGAAAATTGCTCATATAGTTGTTTTGGTTGATCTATTAAAGTAGTGGTGTTAACAGAACATCTTAAATTGCACGGTAATAATTTGAACTTCCTACTTATGGTATGATGGTTTTCCAGTTTGGTTTGTTACACTGTAAATAACTCCCTTGCATCTGGGTTGATTTGTTTATTCAATTAAATCTGAAGGAAAAACAACCCAGTTTTGCAACAGTTAAATAAAGCAATTGTGCCATCCAGTGGCTAGCTAGGTTAACTCATGTCTTCTCTTTCCACATGATCATATGATGTTTCTTTTTTCTTACTCAAAATAATATGTAATTCTTGTAATATGCAATGTTCCATTGCTGTATCCCATTTCTATATGTAATAAAAATTTAATTCTTTTAGAACTTCTTTTTTCTACACTATTTAAACTGAAGGCCCAAAAGAGGAATAAGATGTGCCATATATTCTTCTGGATCAGTTAAAGTTACAGGTTATTACACACCCTATGTCAAATATCATGGGCTATTGGCAAAAATGAGCAAATAAAAACACAGCATTTTTCTCCCTTGACCATGGAGCATGGCAGAACCTTTAATTAGGTGTTTCCAACATAACTTTTTATAATAACAGCTGTAACTGAGTTTATAAATTGGTTCACGAAACATCTCTGTGGCTGTTTGAAAGAAAAATTTGGAGAGGGCAGACAATATGACAAAATAATCCTACAGTATGATTAAATTCTTCAATGTCACACATCTCTTGAGGATAATTTCTAAGGCAGCTCTCTGGAGCCTCATGTGAGATCTGTTGCTTGACGACTGAGTAGATTAGGACATGTGGTCACAAGTCACAACTTGAAAGTAGGTCATCATTTCCGAACCAAAATCCACAGTGATCACTTCAGAGGAAGAAGAATGTCCCTAATTACAACATTTTGTTGATGCTCCACAAGCCTGTTTTGGGGAAAGTTTCCTTGTGCAAATTAACTTATGGCATCCACATGAAACCTGCAGTTTGGACAAACACAACACTGAGTGCATGGGTGTGGAGGACCAGGCATAGGCATGTAGGATGTAGGTGTGTTTTGTCTCAAATATTCTGGCTGTTGTGACAGGAAAGTCGTGATCAGAACAGAGAGTCCCACAAAGGTGGGGCAGCACGTTGCTGAGCCAACTTCTTTTTCCATCTTGAGACTCACTCTTACTCTCCCCTGACTCCCTTCCTGGAGAGCTCAGAAGGGCTGACTGCTCAGATGCAAATAATATGGCTGTGTGTGCCATGGAATGGGAGGAAAAATCAGTTTTACATGAGAGACTTGCACCAGAAAAGCTATGAAAGGAAGTGCATCAGTCCCTCTCACTCTTTCACTTTTTCCTCTCTTTTTCTTAGTCTCACTACTCCAGATCCAGACTATCCACATAGCAGGACCATCACGGGATCTAAGGACTGATGATCTTCTTGCTTCTCTTTCTCTTTTCCACCTTTATTTCTCTCCCCTCTTGCTTTGTCTTGACAAAGTTCAACTGTCATATTCTACCCTGTACATTGCACTCAAGTTTGTTTTGAAGTTCGGAAGTTTTTGAAGTGTGTTGTAAAAGTTAAGGGCTTGATAGAACACACTTTTGAGACTAAAGACTGGGCTGGTTGCCAGAGCTAAGACAATTATACAATAAAGCCAAAGAGAGTTCCCTGACAAGTGGACTGGTGTCTTTGTTCAGTCTAATGGGAATTTTTAACAAACATTGTTCTCTCTACCAAGTTGGTTGTGACAGTGGGAAAGAAAAAAAGCAAGCAGCTCCTCCATAGAGGCAAAATGCAATCAAAGAATCTCAAACATGTATGGTGCTACACATAGTGCTACGTTGTGGGAGAGAAGCAGATTCTGATGGACTATTCTGGTTCCTTTTCTTACTCAAGTTGTTTGCCATCCCCTTAAAACATTATCCTTGTGCACATCCTGGAAACAGTCGCCAGGAGAAAAAGTGTATCATTAAAATAGAGTGGGGGCCTCATGCTGTGGGTACAACTCATGAAGGGCCATGTTCCAGCCCCAGCACACAGTGACAGTTTCCTTCTTGTGCAAGTGCCCTGTGTTCTCCTGACCGTGGCAACATACTCTTCTAGCAGATAGACTGGCCTTTTATTTTCACTAGGGTTTCATTGCAGGTTTTTAGCTCTTGGGCTCTTCATGTAGTCCAGCTGTGTAGTCATTCCAGGAGCAGCACAAACATGTGTTGTGATCCCATGCAAAGCTCGCTCTTCAGGTACAGCTGCCAAACCATCCTCCATTCTGGCATGCCCTCCCCACTTTCCTTCTTCACATTGCTAGCACAGGAGTGACTCATTAAATCTCAAACTTTTCTGTCAAGTATTAAGCCATTCCAGACATATTTCTTGAATGCAAGCAGCAATTCCCCTATGCCAGGACTTCCAAGGAAATCTGTCTGTAATGCTGCCCTGACTGTCAGGGATGTGAATTACCACCCATCAGTGCCATATGCACTTCACCATGATGAGATATGAGACAATACTTAACACAGTGACATCCTTTTGCTACAGAGACACAGGAAGGTTTTTCCACAAGGAAAACCTTAGATTTAAGCAAAACTGTATCTTACCCTGTAATTTAGAAAATATCTACAGATTTAGGCTGCCTTTTGAGAAGGCCAGTCCAAGAGGAACTTAAAACAACTGGCAAGAATCCAGCATTTTTGAGGCTTCTTAGAAATGAGGCAGCAAAATCGCTGGTCACTTTTGAAAATGTTGCTGGAGATGCTTTGTTCCTTATGCACACATGTTCATATTTACAAAACAATGTTTATTCATACTGTGCCACACCTGTAAATGAGATTCATACTATTGCTTTTATTTTAGATATCACTAGCTCTTCATAATGAGAGAGATAATAATAGAATTATTATTATAATATAATCAACTATGTCAAACATATTGTAACATGTAATAAATATATAGAGACCATAATACATGTAATATAAACCATAATAAATATATAGATGACTTATGCTTTGTTATACAGTATACAGCCCATTGTATTGTATTGTATAACTTCTAGTATACACAGATCTATTCTCAGAACACAGATGAATAACAGCTAAATGCATGTGTTCTCTGCTGATTGTTTGTTGGTTTTGTCTTTTCTAAATTGTTACAAAAAGCTAATGTTTAAAAAATGAAACAAAGAATCAAAAACCACAAAGCCCAGCATCAAAATATCAGCAGGGATGAAGAACCAAGACCTTCTCAAACTAAATTTTTCTCAGCTTCTCACCTGCAAAAGTCTAAAGAGACTAAATGACAATTTTGAATGTTTGTGTTGGAGAAAAAAAAATCTTCCTCAAGAACAAGACCCAGCCTTCCCAGTCAGATAAAAATTCACTGCTCTGCAGCCCCTTGAAGAAGGGAAGTGTTGACAATTGTCACTATTTCACTCCAACTGAGTGTGTGTCTGCTGGACAGACCTCTGCCACCCTTCCTGTATGAATCCCACTTACCAAATCCAGCTGAAGTTGGGACCAGGTGCAGATATAAAATTGTGTATGAGATCAGCATTGCTGTGATAACCATCATCAAAGGAGAAAAAAAAAAGAGTTTGAGCTGTCTTGAAGAAACATTAATGAATTTCTAGTGAATAATTTTTACTGGGCAGAGGACCTAAGGTAGTGTGTAAAAAACAATCCTCATATTTAACACATTAGGAGAAAATATTAGTGTTATAGCCTGGCCATGTAGTTAATAATAAGCCAAATGAAAGGAAGTTATGGTAGGGATATTTTTCCACTTTCACCCTCTTGCTAAAAGTGTTGACACAGTTCTTTGAGTCAAATCTCAGTAGGGAGGAGATAAGGCTGTGATTATTAGCCCTCTGACTCCTAACCCTGCCCTGTTTAAGTAAAGTTAGATCTAGGCTGGACCTGCAAACAAGGAGGCATTCATTGAGCTGAGCTTTCATTCTACTGGAGTATGTGTAGCTTGAGATATCTCACTGCATTCAGATTCCTGTGTGCTTGATTTTCATGGTTACGTGTCACAGACATTTCGTTTATGAAAAATCCTCTCTTAGGTTTTCCCTGCTGAAGCTGAGAAGTTCAGCAACCAGACATAAACAATAGGTTATCTGCTTCTGTGGAATGCAGCAGGTCAGTTCTGGATTGGCCCAGATTGAGTGTTTGGAGGTAATGGCCAATCCGGAACTGAGCTCTCTCGGACACAGTCCGAGAGAGCAAGGTTTGTTATTCTTTCTTTACTTTCTATTCTTAGGTAGCTAGCAGCTTCTGGAAACTCTCCCTTTCTTTTTCTTTTTAGTATAGTTAAAATAGATGTTTATATCATAACTTAATAAATCAAGCCTTCTGATCATGGAGCCCATCTCGTCTCTTCCTTCACCCCGAAAACCTTGTGGCCAACCGGCGACAGTTACGTATTAAGTCACTCCACTCCTTTCCCATTTATTTTTGGCTTCTTAAGCTTGGCTGCCTATGTCACTTGTTCTTGGGGAGCCCTTGGCCCTACAGGCATGAACTCCTGTCACAATTAAAGCTAATCTCTGATAGTTTTGATATGCCTGGGCCACCTTCCAGAGTCTGTTATGTTAATGCACAAAAGCAGTGATGAGGCAGGCAGGCTCATCTTTATGAGGGCATTATATTTGTCCCATCTATGGCTTATCTATTACAAAATATAACAGCCATGCCTGACCTCTTCCGAGGACACTTTATGGCTGTGTGCAAAGGTCATTCCCACTTATCATGAAGAGCCATGTTAATTGCCATGTTATCAAGTTCATAATTAAACTTTGTTAAAGGCAATCATCAGAGATGATTTTGTCTTCTTTCAGCTATGAATTCTTCTACAGCAGTAGTATTTGTGAGCTACTCTGACACAAATAATTCTCAATAATTAATTTCTCTCACAGCAGTCACCACCCAGGGGAAGATGCCAAATCTCTTTTTGTTCTGTCTCATTAGTCCCAAGTAATGAGCATGCAACTCTGATTCCTAAAACTTCAGGCAGGGAGGCAGCATCAGAAATAAACTACAAAAACTCAGCAACAAGTGTAGTTTTGGCCACGCTGCTTCGTGCTCATATCCAGATCTGCAGCTACTTGGTAATCTGTGCTCACTCAATTTTTCTCACCATCTACAGTTAAGGTAAACAGACTTTTTCCCCATTAGTAGTATTGTCATCCCATGTATCATTTTCCTCCTGTGTTTTCCAGTTGACTTTTCTAAGATTCATTTTCACTTTTAGTGAAATTAATATTTTACTTTAAAACTTTTCAGTAATATGTTGGCTTAAAGATCAGGACCCAAACAGCAGTTACTACCTGCTTTCAGTACTGATACAGTGTCTTGGAGATGCAACAGTTCTCCAACTTCTTTCTAGTATTCCTGTTCTTCTAGAAACATTTCTGTTGCTGTGATTGCTGATTAATGTAATAATATAATATAATATAATGTATACGGTGAAGACACTACCTTCAGGATAGTCCTAGCTTGTAACTAGAGAACCCTTAATCATGGGAAATTATGCTCATTCTTAAAGATATATTTTTTTAATATATAAATATTATATATATATTTTTTTTTTAATATATATTATATTTTTTATTTATATATACATGTACATGGGAGATGTAGGATCTGGGCAAGATGTAAATGCTATAGAATAGGGGATGGTAATGTGAGTGAGCAGAAGGTGGTTTGGAGAGGCTTGTCAGGAAGACTAAATTTGGGAATATCATTCCTAAACCAGAGCATTATTCCATACAGCTTTTATGGGAAGGGTTTATGGAAATACCTCTGTTCTGCTTGGGCATGACTCACCACAACGTCCCCACACTCAGATGAGTAATGTGAGAGCAGGGCTGCTATGGTCATCCAGGGGGAGCCCTGGTGCGGGGCAGATGTGTGCCAGCACATGCAGCTGTGTGAGCCAGGGGAGAAGAGACCCTGCACCCTAGGAACTGTGTCACACCACATACAGAATGCCAAGGCTGTGTCAAGGCAGTGGCAGAGCAGTTTGAAAACTAGACCTTTTTGTGTAGGTATGCTTAAAGACATCAGAGTGCTTCACTTTGGATTGGCACAAAACACTGTGTCATACAATTATGCAATGAGAAAATTAAGTTTTTTTATGAGATCTATGGAATAGAAATGGAAACAGGGAACAAAGGAGCAAAGTTAACACAAATTTTATCACATCTGTTTTAGCACACCTCACTGTAGGAATGCCTGAGTGAATCCCTTAATTTTCACCAAGAATCAAGTGAATTTAAAAAAATGTTTTGAATAAAGGTATACATACATTTTTGGACAAATGTTTGGAAAATGATAAAGTATTGAATGAATGACAGACATTGCTATCACACAGCTATGCAGTCCCCTCTCTTACAATTCGTTTACAAATCATTGGGAGCTCCTCTGCCCAGATAGATATTTCACCCTGATGCTGTAAATTCTAACTGGCCTCAGTAAATTAGCTAGACCCGACCATCATAACGCCAGTGCAGAGCAAATTTTGATGTTAGAGTAGCATTATGGGCTCGGTTTGTCTGTGGAGCCTTGGACCCGCTGCCATGTCACTAGCAAATAATGCATGTGCAGAAACAGGCTGAACAAAATTTTGCTCCCTGTAAATTTTGGCTGTGCAAGTTCTGAGGCAATTTTTAACTCAAAATTCCTTTTGTAAAATAAAATAGGCATAGAACCCTTCCCAGAATTTGCTGAGGTAAAACCAAAGACTTGGGAACTCACGGTGACTTAACTGGTTATTCATTTACTTTTCTATTATCTTTTAATGTGTGGTGTTAATTTCTTTCTAAAAACTAGAGCAAAGGTTTTTGCTGAGTGTTTGTTGACAGGATCTGGGAACTAGCAGCATCAGACTGAATGCTGCTCCTTCCAGTTTTCTTTTGCTGGGAACAATGGAGTTGTGTTACTGAATTTTCTTTACTTCTATTAAAGAGGCACAAAGTTGCTCTGACCGAAATTCAGACTTTTCATGTTAGATGCAATTTGTGAAGCTGTATAAAATAAATCTGTTAACACAGGGTAGCAAAAGAAAGTGATTAATTTTAGGGAGAGAAAATAAGGAAATTAGGGCAAGACAGCAATGGAGTTGTGAGAGGCAAGGCCAAGGAACAAGCACTTGGCTGAGGGCAGCTGTGGGACGTGGCTTTGCTGGCAGTGAGCAGATATGTGCCTGCCTCAGGATGGATTAAATGCTGAGAGCAAGCAGATGTGCAACTTATCCTCATACCATTTATGCTTCTTGCAGATATTTCCACAGTTGAAGGTTGCTCTGTAGCTGGACTGGAAGAGCTGCTCTGCAAGCTCTCCTTCCCTGCTGTCACTGAATTTATGAGCAATAAAGGAAGATCCAGGCATTCATACCAGTCAGTACAGTCTGCTGTGCCTTAAAATGCACTTGAAGGTACCAAAGACAATGTTCAAAATGTGTCTGCTCCCAAGTACAAGGTGACTTTTTAAAATGTTCACCCCCCCGATGTCATCAGTCAATAGGCACTCGGGAAAAAAAACCAAACCACAACAATCTGTTTTCATTAAGAGTTTTTCTTACACACCAGGTGCCTTATTCAACAATGAATTGACTCCCAGCCTTGCTCTCTAGAATGAGGTAACACATTTTTGATAAGCTATTACAGACTGAATGCCAGTGATGGAACTCCTTTCCATTTGAATATCTCTGATCAGAAGCAGGTGTAAGATTTGCTTAAAGCCTACAAATTGGTTTGGTCAGCAGAAAGCTGCATTTTTTCCATGCAAGAGAAGGATTGTTTTCAGTTTGGAAACCCTCTCCCAGTTGTGGGAGCTGCTCTAGCCATCTCTTCAATTAAGGGGAGCATATGAACTACACCTCACTGCTCCTGCCCAGCACCAGCATCTGCAGCTGTGCCCTCTCAGTAGAGGAAGGCACAGTCTACAGACTATCCTTTGCTTTCAATGTCTGCATTTGTATTTTAAGTTCAATCAGCAGAGTCCAGAGCAATAATCAGGCTCCAAGACCTCAGTGATCCACAGCAAGGGTCCAAACCTCAGAGAGATAGCACAAGGCTTGGTCCTCTGGCTGTTCAGCTGCACAATTGGCTTTCTAACCAGCTTCATCAAAGAGAACAAGTCCTGCCATGGTTTGGAGGAGCTGGAATGCTTTGGGAAAATTCCAGGCTTCAAATACAGGCCACAGATATTTATTCAAGACAGAGGTATAAGTCATCAGGGTGAGTGATGAATTTAATTTGATTTTGTAATCCTGTTCATATTTTCAGTTCACAGTTTCTATTTATTGCAATGGGCTGAATGGATATAGAACACTAGAAATTCTGATTGAAAATGTATTTGTTTTCTATACTTTCCCCAATATTTGGACAATTTTCCCCTCTTAGACCTTCCACCTTTTTTGCCATTTAACTTATCCATTACTTAACAAAAGCTACACCATTTCTGCATACACTCAGTATTATTTTTCAGTTAATTACTTTATCAGTTTTTACAGGCCAGAATTCAATCAATATGAAAATTTACTTACTTCTGGGCTTTACTTAATACTTCATCTGCCCATCTGGAGTTCTTAACTCAACATGGAAAATAAGGCTTCTATTATGGCCAAGCTTCTTTCTCCCCTTGCGCTTCTGGGGACCTCCTGCAGATCTGTGAGTTGGTATTAGACAAACTACTTTGAGCAAATGATAGCTTCTTTATTTACATACTTTCATACTGTAATGCCTAATTAAACAGGCTGTGTTTTTCCCCCTCATTTAGTGGCGATCAGATCAGTAGCATGGAGTAATTATCTCAAGCTAAGCAAGGTATGACAGCCATCAGATATGGATTTTGGTGGTTTGTTTATTTTCTGTCATTTAATGGACATTCAGAAGTGCAATAAAAAAACCTAAGAAGTGTGTATTTGGAACTATTCAAGTAACACAAAGATGAAGTGAAGCATCCCAAGCATTCTTTGCCTGCAATGGGAAATGCAAAACCTGACAAAACCACTCATTTGAAAAGGCAGCCCCAAGGAAGCTACCACACCAACCACCAGCCATCACCCCAACGCTCTGCAGCTCTTCTCTCTGCACACCAGCAGCACTCCACTCCTCTTTCCTTCAGCTGTAAAGCCCTCCTCTTCCTGGCACAGGCTTTCTAGAGGGTTTCTGGTTTATGTGGTCTGCCTTTTTAAAAACTGCCCCAAAAATCATCTACAGAAATGTCAGTCCAAATATGACAAAGTACTTATGAAATTTTCATGTATGCTCATTACTTAATAGAATGCTTTCCACTGTATTAACAACCTCAGCCTAATTAATTAATCACATAGGGCAGGGGATCCCCTAATACCTCAATTTCTGTCAGCTGGATCACTCTTCACGTACAAGAAGGTTCAAGTAGGTTCAACAGTTTTTTCTCTGGTGTTGTAGGAGACATTGGGATTTGGCTGAAATGTACTAGTCAGTGGACTTTAGAATCTTGTATCATTTAAATTGGGAAGGAAGACCTTCTTTTTCTTAGGAATATTCCATATTTTTCTGTTCCACTTCAATTAATGCTGCCACAAGGAAAAATCTCTCTGAAATAACTATTACCAAAATTTACCCTGAGCTGTAGTGAAAGCTGGAAAGCACTTGTAAATGGACATCATCAGGTTGAAAACAGAATCTACACTTCTCCAAAACAATTTTTCTTCAGAGAGTTAACTCTGCTTAGTGATTTAGAAATACTAAAACCAAAATTTTTCCAACAGTATTTTGGCTTTTTCACTTGCAGTCCCAGCTGCATCCCTCAGATTTGAGATAAGAAGATACAAAAAATAAACTTTGCTAAAAACAGAGCCAGCTTGAGCAATCCTCCAAAAATACTGGATACTAAGTTTGGTGCAAGCCTAAACACATTATTTTGTGTCATTCAGTTCCATTTTCTAACATTTGATTGGTGCATGAGAAGGGAATCACTATTTCACTAAGGGTAACAGCAGTAAATAGATTACTTTCAGGAAAAGCATAATCTGCTTTAACATTTCTGGGCCATTGGTTTTGATTTGTTTGGGGTTGGGCTTTTTCCCATTCCTTGGATATGAATATTTTTAATTAGTTTCCTGAAAATGTGCAGTGTGTCTGCAAGTTCTCTGAATTGGCCATCTTCCCATCACGTGACTTACACCATGGAGCCTGTTTTCCACATTTTTTATCTTCTTTCAGGTATTAAACATGTATAATAAATACAAAGTTAGAGAGCCTTATGATTTTGCTGAACAGAGCAAAAAATACTAAGAAACAAATGTTGCAGAAGACAGGAACTACACACAGTAAATGAAGCCAACCATGGCTTAATGCTTTATATGAATGTTTGGTTCTACTTTTTTTCCCTGAGGGCAAATGAATATTTTATTATTTTTTGGTTGATATATTGAAACAGATAAATACACTAATGCTGATTACTGGTAACAGCTTATGGAGAAAAATGAAGTAAACTGCATATAAGTTTCAAGCTTACCTAAAAAGCTGGGCAATTCTGTTTCATTTACATGTTAAGTCCACCTCATTTAATGCAGTAAAGTGGATCAGGAGGGGATTGAATTTCTAAGTAGCACTTCTGTTCAGATCTGTCACAGTGCATCCAATAACTACTGGTACAAGTTACAGCTAAAGTCACTGTTGTCTGTAAGAATTTTGCTTTGGAGTATAAGATCCACCTGGAAAAGGATCTTGAGGCAGAAGAAAGTTTCTGACCAGCAGGGAAATACTCACCCAAACTTTGTGTGATGTAAAGTCAGCCTTGTGTTAAGTCAATTTGCAAACCTGCTCTGTTTAGGGCAGGATAACAATTTTGGGGAACAGCTTCCTCCACAAAGAAAAACAGGTCCTGGAGAATATTTTCGCTTCACATTAGACATTTTTCCTTTGGACAAAGATTCATGCTGATCCCCTGTGCTTGGCCAGTGTTTGTGTCATAATATTTCTGCAAACTTGCTTCAGTTTTACTTGCATTATTCCAGTAAGCAAATGCATTAAGGAACGGCAGGTACACTGGAATTAATACATCTCCCTCTACATAAGATACCAATTGTCTAATCGATAAAAGTTACTAATTTTAGAAAGATCTCATTGCATTTTTCCTGCTTTCCCTTTGCTAAAGTATTTGTTGTATTCAAAGTTCATGTAACCCCACAGTAAAATCTGGTTCTAACAAACATTTTTCTGTGAGACCTGTGAAAACGCCTTCACAGTCTTCAGCTGTCTTCCTCTTCTTTATGCCTTTCATCATCCCATGTCCTATAAAAAGCAAATATTAAAGGACTGGTTCTTGCATGCCTCTGAAGAAAGAGCTGGAATAATTGAAATAGAATAATTGAAATAATATATTATATATATATATATGAAATGGAACAAAGAATATATTTGTATTTCATAGATTTTTTTTAAATATCTAAATTTTATCAGGTGAAAATAATACACTTACCCTTGTTGATATTAATTTTTTTTTTCAGGAAGTTGCATACATTTCAGAAATCCTATGTCTAAAAGCCCTGTCATTTAGAAGTTGTTTTGAAATTAAAGTAAACCTTACTGCCTTAGAGGTAAGATCTTGCCAGCCCAGACACTGTAGATATAAATAAAATTAGCCATGGAGATAATTTAAGATAGAAATTTTAAAAATTTAAATGTCTTTTGGAAAATTCCGGATGGAGTGCCACTCTGATAGAAAAAATGTTTCAAATGTTATAAAGTAGATGTCAAATTTGACTAAAATCTTGTTCAGAGAACATAGGTCAGAAGGACAAATGGGAACTGATTTTTTTTTATTTTAAGCATGGAAGAAACAGATTTGTCGATCTCTTCTGGGGAAGCATGAAAAAATTTCTGCTTTCCTGGGCATAGTTTTCCCAGGTGCTGAGGAAATGATAGAAAAATCATTTTTATTTTGTGTTTGGGATGCTGATTTCTTAAAGATAGACATGGCAGAAAATCAGTAACACTTGATCATAAAGAAGTAAAAAATAATTCTTTTCCTCACAGATAGTAAATTATACAACAAAAAACTTAAATTCTGTTGCAGGTGTTTTTATCAGAATTATTTTACAATCTTCATTACATTTCTGCCCAAAAAAGCCACTCACACACTACCATTAAAGCTGGAAATATTCCATATTATACAGACTTTTTTTTTTATGAAATGGGTAGCAACTTTCCAATATCAAGCATGACCTTCTTGAAAAAAGCACGATTCTGGTAAGAAAAAAACCCATCCTTATTCATGGGTAGTTTTAGATTTTTTTGTTTTGTTTTTGACAAGTTAGACCAATTTGAAATGTTGATCTCCCCAGCTCCCAAAGCATGTCCCTTCGCCTGTTACCTGGCAAGACTATGTCTGTGGCAGCTAAAACTTTGGGCTCTGATGGGCACAAATTTAGAAAAGTGCCTAAAAATTCTTGGAAAGAAAACAACTGAGACAATAGAAAAACATACCCCTGTAAATTTCTCATATCCCTCTGTCTTCTTTTGTACCCTTACATGCCCTGTTGTGATGTTACAGACTCCTGCTCCCAAGGAGGTGACTGGACCTTGCCTGGGCTGTCTTACCACACAAAAAATCCAACACAATGTGGGGATTGTTCTTGGAGCTCTCTGCCTGCTGGCATACATTAACCTGGTACAATAAAAGATCTACTGAGCTGTACCCAGCAATGACTGGTTTCTAAATATTGATCTTTTGCACCAGGGTACCTCTTACATTCTGCACAGCAAAGTAGCTGAGCAGATTGCCTTCTGCCAGTGGTGTTTGCTTGCATTAACTATTTAACAGGAGGAAGAGTAGTGTCCTGCTCATCACGGTGATGTGCATGGCGAGAGGCAGCTTCTCTGTACTGAAAGGTAAGCTGAAATGAATACCTCTCCCTTTCTGTCACATTGCATGAACATCAGGACCAGGTTCCTGGTTAATAACCTTTTATCTCTTTGAAAATATTAAATCTTAACCACCCTCTGATAAACAGTGATAATGCATTTAGTAAAGGAGTTGTAAAGCAGATAAGGCAGTTAAGAAACTTGACTTAAATTTTCCCCTGTGGCTCAAGGGAATTTCCTGATCCCTGCATAAAAAATTGGTCTGTGGGTTGGTTCCAAGTTGGTTTAAGTAACCAACTTAAAGTGTGAGGGGCACTACAGCCCTTGAATAATTACAAACCATAAGTGATAAGAAGTAACAGGAACTGGTGTTTTTATTTCAATGTTTTCTGACCCATCCAACAAATCAGTAGTGCTTCCTGTGCATTTATGGACCCTTTGGTGACTGAAAGCATTTTATCTCTCTCTGACTGTGGTTATATTCAGTTATCTGCTTCCCACTGCATGAATCTCTGGTCTATTTGCTAGTCATTTGTTTCCAAAAGTTTTAAGCATAATTTACTTCTGATAACCCTCACACTAAATGGAGACCAGATTTAGTGACAAAGTTCAAGGTAAGAATTGATTGAACTGATCACTGATTATATCTCTTCTATAACACTCACAAGGGTCAAATGTCTCAACATTTCACTTGTCTCTTAGAAATTACGTTTTTACCACAACGTTTCAGATTTTAATGCCTGGTTTTGTAGCTGGAGCTCAGGGCTAACAGTCAGCCAGTCTTGGCTAGGTTTGCTTTACTATGATCAACTTAACTGATCATTTACTCAAATATGCTTCCATGTTTCCCTTTTTCTTTAATGAAAAGTAAAGGAGATAAAAGGTCTTGCTGTTTCACTAGGAAGCTGAAATCAAGTCAATGCTGTAATATTGTTCCAAAACATCCTTAGTCTCAGATGACAGCCACTATCAAACTCAAGGTATTACTAATTCAGGGCTCTTAAATAATAACTGCTCCAAGAATAAAATTGTTCCTGCTGTGAGGTGGTAATGGATGAATCCTAAGCATGACCAGAGATGGGAGGGAAACATCTGGATTTTCCTTTGATGTCCTGGGATTCTTCATTTAGTTCTGCAAGTTCTTACAGAGCCAGGACTGGGACTTTGTTGCCTTTACTCACTGGCAGCACACAGAGCAGCAGCAGGGCACCGGTCCTTGGTGACCTGTGGGAGGCACGTGGCAGGGACGAGCACAGCTGAGGGCCCAGGAGTGCCCAGGAGGGCTGGTGAGGCCAGTGGTGGAGGAAAGCAGGAGTTATTTAAGGTCAAGGACAGAGGGGAGAAAGAACAGCCCTGGGAAGCAGAGCAGGAGGTATCCTGTTTGCCACAGTGCCTTTCTATAGGGTTGCTTATTACTGTGTAGCGCGCAACAGAGGGCACGTCTTTTATAGTGGGAGCTAAACAGGAATGGCCTCAGCATAGCATTTCAAGTTTTTAATTACAATGCCCTTCACTTCTTTATCATGTGCTTCAGCAAGAGCCCTGCCTGTGAATGCTGGCTGAGCAGGCTTGTACATGTGCGTGACCCTGCATACTGATAATTCACCAACTTCTTCAGCCGTTTCTCACGATCTTCCCCCCAGTGTATCCTTACTGCTTGCATGGTCACTGAGCTAAGATACAGCTTCAGCTACTGAGATATTTTCCCTCTCTTTTAAATAAGTCACGCAGGAGAGTAAATAAAAGATACGTGATGTTTTCATAAAATGCAGTAGTACCTCTTCTGCTTACAGCCCACACAATGCTTTACAAAATATCTGAGCTTTAAACAGAAGGTATGTCCTGCTGTGGCCTTCCAGGTTTGCCAAGATTTCCTGACCAGCCTGGTACCATTCTGTTCTTCCTTAAGAAAGGTCATCAGTTTCTTTCATACACCATAAAAATAAGCAAAACCTGAACAGGTATGACTCGTATTAATATATAAGTTCTTCTGCAAAATTGAAAGCTTGGCTTTAGCACATCTGCTAATGCCACAGAAATCCTAGCTCCTCGTTTGTGGGCAAATGCCATTCCTAATTTCTGATCTCTAGCCCACACAGTTGTTCCTCTCAGAAGAAAATAAAGTTTTATTGGATTTTGGTTTTCATCTGCTGACTGATCTTTAGTACTATGTACATATCTGACCTTTCTGTCTGTAGAATTTGGGACTTTCACCCTTTGATCACTTCCGTGGATCAGGAAAGGTGTATTTCATAAATTCCATTCCATAAATATATAAATAATTTAAAACTTCAGTAAAAGCTCTCCTTTTGTTTTTTTTTTTACATAAATAGGTGAAAATTATCTGCCCAAGATCACACAAATTAGAGGTTGAAGAGCTAAAAAAGAAAACAAATCACCACTTTCTGGACTATTTCATGTCTAAAAATAATTTTCTTAAATATTTAGAGCAAAGTTTTTATTGCTCTAAGCCCAGGGGAGTTATATCATTACAGGAATAAGAGATATCACATAAGAAAAGTTTTCTGTGGAGTTCCAGTTTAATTCCCCATATCAGTATTCTTGAATCAAGGTTCAATCAACCCCTTCAATGTCTGATTTGCCTCTCCTGCGAACCTTCTGGCTCCATGGTGAAGGTTATGCACATAAAAGTAGATGGTTGGTAATAAAATAATACTTCTTAATTTACATGTTCATGTATCCTCAGTACCCAAAGTTTAAAATACTATCTTTTGGAAGCTACTTTGAACCTTTGTTTTGCAATATCTTTAGGAAAGCTTATGCAATGGGGTAATTTGAAGAGCATAAAAAAAATAATATAGCCACTTGGAGAATATTAATTTTTCCTTTAAATATTGCCTTTTGTAGCTATATAAATTGTATTTTGCCCACAAACTAATTTTAAATACATTTTGAAAATTTCCCTGAATTCTGCATTTAGCGCGAGGTGCTCTTCTGACCAAAATCCACAGGAAGAGATTCCTTCTTCATAAAGCAAGAACTGTCAGGAAATAACCCGAGCATTATTTCACATCAGAGAAATATTAAGTTTGTCATGACAGCATCATTTGAGAAACACTTCATGGATTCTCACTCCTACAATTCACTCGTATGGGATTTTAAAGTTATATCATGCTTTATACTGTCCCTGTGATA
Source organism: Geospiza fortis (assembly GCF_000277835.1). Lineage (NCBI taxonomy): Eukaryota > Metazoa > Chordata > Aves > Passeriformes > Thraupidae > Geospiza > Geospiza fortis. Next base: position 6,070,609 of record NW_005054333.1, on the reverse strand, counting down.
CTTAGAAATAAAGCAAAGAAAAGCAAGATATACCCTGACTCTGCTCAATGAGTAACTCTTTCTTGGCAGTTACAGTGGAAATATTATGCTATATTGGTGTAGATAAACTTCATTATTTCATTTCTTGTATTAAATCTTTCTTAATGGGTAGGATAAGTCTTGACTGTAATAGTGCAGTCTTTCAATGAGGATATGTTATTGAAGACACCAAATTTTATCCAAAAACAGTAACATTTCTGGCTTATTATAAAAGAGGTCATCAAAGCAGACAATTTAATGTGTTTTTTTTTAAACTATGGACTTAGCTAATCTCTTTTCATGTCTGTGACCATTCTCACAACAAACCACATCGTTTTTCTGCATGTAAAACTCAAATCACTAAATATAAGTACATAATATTTATCAATACCACAAATATTTTTCAATGTTGTTGTTTACTTTAACCTCACATTATTTTCAGAACACGCTGGCACATAAAATGAAAATCATCAGCAGGAAACCCCCATAAGCACAGCTTTTTATAATGGAAGGTTTAACCAAGTCAGATGTTCTTTTTTTCTGAAGGAGTGAGCCTTATACACCAAGTATCAGACAGCAAGAAACACAGTTATCCTAAGCTCAACTTAATTTTTTGTTCTCCAAGAGAATAACAACTAGGATTACTGGGATTCCTCCAGAGTAACATTTCAAGGGGATGGTAGAGCAGAATGGATTATGGATTTTGGTTTATTTAAACAAAAAAACATGCTTACTGAAAGTTTTGACCATCCTGAACCATCATCTTTTCAGGCTTTCCCCTGGAGAAAAATGTATTAACACTTGCAAAAACACAGTGATCTTCACTTCCATTCACCAAGGGACACCTTTCCCACCTTCAGACACGTCACTTCAGATGTCTGCTTGTAGGGATGTCCCAATCCCAGAGCCACACTCACGACCTGCATCCAGCAGAGCAGCAATTTAAATGTTGTGCGCCCCACAGAATGCTGGGCTTCTGGTGGATAAGAGCTTCTTGCCCTCAGTCGCGACTTTTTTTAGCACTTCAGTAATTTTTGGCTTTGTCTTGTTCCACGGTTGAACTTTTATGTGCTTTTGGCAAGAGAGGGATTATTCCCTGTTGGATTCTGGTTAAGGCTATAATAGGTTATTCTGGGGTCTTTGGCTGGAAAAGACACAATAATAGTTTTCTTGATTAAAAAATACATAAATCTTAATGATCTCAGGAGAAATATCTGGGTTCTGAGCCTATTCATTTTTATCGTGTGTATAGCTAGGGCAACATTGCAGAATGTTGTATTGCATGGCATTACAGTACAAATGCCTTGGAGGTGTAAAAGTGATGAATGTTCAGATTGTGTCTTCTTATTGGTAATAGGATAGAATCCAATACAAACATAAAAAAAAAATCCAGTGCTTTTACAGTGTTACTGGCTGAAAGTTCCTCCTGATTGCTGTCTTGGGCATATGGTAAGAATTTCCTTGTAATTCATTAAGATCTTTTCTGAATGACTTTAGAAAGGGATACACAGCACATATTGACTTCAGGGATATTTGGTAATGCGTAGTGCATGCTGCTGGGATCTTCTAATTATTTCCATAAGTATTAGTTCATCAGAACAGTACAACTGGATCATAGTGAATGACACAGATTGTTATAAGGGGGAACAAGAGGAAAAGGTCTTTTTTTCTTTTTTGTTTACCTAAACAAATTTGTATCCCTAAATAAATCAAAGCAATATTTAAGTAGCAACCATATTAAAACTGATTTATGCTGTTGCTAATTTGAAAAGGCTAATCATTTCCTGAATCTTTGAGAGCTATTCAGGCATGTTCTTGTGCATGCCTTGGATGCATTGAATTCTACTTTAAAGGAAATATCTTTCATCAGACCTTTTTGTCAGCCATGTTAATTTCGGTCCAACCAGAAGTTCTTTAGAGTTCTTGTAGTCTGTTTAGAAAGTGGTACAACAGAAGGAAAGTTTAATGAGAGCCCAGACATGACTGTGCAGTGATGCATACAAAAATGTACACTTACATAACTAGTTTAATATTGCAAACACATTTAGAGCTAAAAGTTCAGCCCTGCATGAAAACAGCACAGAGTCCTGATCTAGAGTTTACATCACAACAGGAACTAGGATCTGTATCTCACTAGCTCCTTTAGTCACCTGAGGACTCCTTGGTCCATGTAAAGGGCTTCCTTCACTCTTGGGAGTGTAAATTGCTAAAGATTACACTGGACAAAACATACTCCTAAACCCTATTCACCTGTCAGCTGAAGGACTGGATCAGGAACTTATGGGAAACAGAGGTAGTTTTAGATCCCAGTTTGCAGAGTATGCAAACAACCAAGGTCAGTGAATACTGTCACTTCTCAAAGCAGAAGAAGGAAGAAGTAGGAAAGGAAGATTGTAGTGATACCTGAGAGAATACCTACTCAAAAGGAAAGGAAATTCAGAAGATGCCAGCATCATCCTTTTAAGCACCGGAGTTTGACTAAGGCAGCTTTGGGACATGGAGCTCTCACTCCGCCTCTCACCACAATTTACCTACCTATGTGACAGACAGGCGTGATACTTTGTTCCTCCCCTCAGCCCTGTCAGTCTTGCTACCTCTGAACCAGAAATCAGTGCCATCCTAGCCAGCATCAAAACTAGCCACCAGACACTGCAGTCTGAAATGCAGGAACCATCAGCTGGCAGGAATCCTACTGCTTTTTTCTGAAATGCCAAAACATTTTTCCTCAGAAGAGAATGCAACCAAGTACATGTGAATGGTCTGTCATGCAAAAAACCTAACTACCCCAAGGCAAAACAATATTGTGACCACATAACACAACTTTATGAGCAGAAACTACAACTTCTCTAATCTGAAAGATTTAAGCCAAGTCTATAATTAGGGTAAAAAACCAAATTAATTCTGTTGATCAATTGTAATTTGCATGCAAGTAGTACAAGGCAGGTGCCTTTGGAAATTTTCCCCATCTCCTCTGCTCTGAGACAATTTCTTATTACTTCTAGGGTGCTTTTCCCATTCATGTCCTCAGGGACCATATATCTTGGAGGTGACTATGAAATGTAAAACTGGGGGATAGCTGAAATTTTCAACACCTGAGGCATGCCAAAAGAAATGGGAACTTTCAAACAAAGGAAAAATGTGGGTTTGAAGTGAGGGAAGTGGTGATACCAGCTGCACAGGCAGCTGCTGTGTCTCTCAGAAGAGGGGACAGCTGGGGTGCAGAGCTGGGTGGTGGAGCAAATAGGAAAAACCATGATTTAGAAAAAACTATGCTCCCAAACTTCAGCACCAGATCAATCCAGAGACAGGCACTCTTAGTCAAGACTTGTCCATATATATTATTTAAATATGAAACACACACTTATTTGTCTTAAGAGTTATATTTTAGGTAGGGTTAAATGTTTTAGATGTGTCTTCATCACTTATTTCCTGCCTCTGCATTTTAAATTTCTTTTTCCTGGATTAAATAGTATCAGTGGAAGGTCACTCTCTGCTTACATCTTTAAATTTTTTTTAAAATCTTAATTTTTATCATGGCCTGTCCTAACAAGGCAAAGATTCAGTGATTCATGAAGAGCATGCTCAGAGAGAAGAGATGTTTACAATGATTGCTTTAGATGAAAATTACCACATTCACTGACCCTTGGGAGTATATAAATATTTAATCAGAACATCTTCCAGTAGTAAACACATGGTACATGTATCAATAACACCCATTTGATTCAGTTATGTAATTTAAATTATATATATGTACAAAACACTCTATTATTGGAGGGTGAAATGGTAAAGTAAAAGACAGAGGTCCTTGCCCTCAAGATTTGACATTATGTTGAGAAATACAAATATTTAAAAGAAAGTGACAAGTAATTCTCACTTGGTAATTTCCTTTGAGAGTCTCAGACTAAAAAGTGAACTTTCTCTGTGCTGCTTACATCCTTTCCAGCAATATGTAGCACATTCAAAGACAGGAGCTTGGCTGGTGCCATCCCTGTAGTAAAGACATCTGATATTTTCTTCACATTTTTTCTATTATGAACTGTTGATAATTCACTATCACCTATCTTTTTGTATGAGATGGTATAGAGTGCTTGAATAAGACCTTTCAGACCCAGAAAGATTTCATTTCACAGAGCTTTGGTCATCCTGGGTTTATATTCATGAAACACTAGGAAATTGTACCAGTGAAAAAATTGCATCAGGAATTTTGTCTACACTGCTGAAAATATATCCATTACCTGCAGAAAAGGTCCATGGACTTCATGGTTTTAACAGCTTTTATCCATTTTGCTCAGAAATGTGGCCTCTGAATGGCCACATTTCTATGGAATACCGCTTAGGCTGAGTTTCCTTGGCATCTTGGCTGTGATGTTATATGGAAAGAAAAAACACAGAAAAGCATTTTTGTTGGCCAAAGCTAAGGATATACATTGCATTCCCTAGAATGTATCATGTCTGTGCAGAAATGAAGCCACAAGGACAGTGTTCCAGGATGGCAGAAGATGAAAAGAACAAAAAGTATTCTATAGAAATAAACTCTTGGGATTAAACTCAGAAATAAATATTCCCAAAACCCAACCCTGCTTTTCATCTGAAAGTGAAATAACTGAGGCCCTCCAAAAAGAAGACTGAAAATTTGTTTTAATTTCAATGGGCCATGTCAATGACCCTCCCCAGGGTACAGACTGGGTTGTGAAGTCACTGCCATTTGTCCACTTTCCCATCTTTTGCCAAAGAAACCTTCACCAAAACTGTTCCACAGGCTCAGTTTGTTACTAAACTCATGTCTTTAATTACAATGCAAATTGTTTCTGATTATACCACTTTCATTTTGTTTTGCCCTGCATTATGTTTATCAGCACCACAGAGAAAATGGAGCTGATGAAGATCTCAGAAGACAATTTCATCTTTTCCCAATCTTCAAGACAAAATAATCTATACCAGTTTTTTCCTCATAGACAAAATAGCTTGGCTTTAAAAGAAAAAGAAACACCAAAATAAATGAATCAAAAATCTAGACACCAAGAGGTTCATTAGTTATCTGGCCCAGCACATTTTAATTTTTTCTTTCTTATTGTAATTCGGTAACACAGTAGATACTGAAGACACTGGATAATACTGGTTTTGCAAAAGCCTTTCATATTTTCCTAGAATTCATTGCATATTTTCCACTATACTAAACCAAATTGCATCTGTCTTTCCTCAAGGGTCATATCTTTCATATGCCTCCAGTTTCACTTTCTTCCTTAATTCCTATCAACCACATCTGTCTTGAAAAAACCAAAATTAGACACAGCATTCCAGCTCAGGACTTGACAGTGCTACGCAGAGAAAAGACTACTCCATATGTTTCACATGTGACTCTTCTGAGCTTTTGAGAATTTTGGTTTTTTTCATCCCAGTTTGACAGCATTGGTTTCTATTCAGTTTTCCTTCCAGTACACCTCCCAGGTGCTATTTTGTAGAAAAGCTTCCTGTAAACTCCTTCCCAGCTTCTGCTTATTGATAGATTATTCTTACACAAAAATCTCATGCTTCTACATGAAATGTTCTCTTATTTGTGTTTCAAGTTCATAACAAGTTTCTATTAATTACCAACTCTTTTTATCCTTTTTGCATTTAGGCTGCCTTTCCATGAGCAACAATAATCCTATTGAGTAAAAATAATCTTATATTCAAGCTTTCATTTATTCTGTTATTATTCCTTTCTTTTTTACTAAATATGAACTACTATTCTCTGAATACTACTAGTACTGCTACTTCTAATGAACTATAGAATATCACCATCTCTTTTATGGAAATCTCCTTCCTTGATCTCATTCAATTTCTCAGGATTAAATTAAGAAATGCCCATCTCCAGTTACTTCTTTTGACTCTTGAAAGAAAATTCTGTTCCTGGCACTTTCCAAGAATTTAAGGGGCATTTTTTTACCTCTGGTCTCTGTTGCCACCTTAATACTCCTGAACTGATAGCTCATTGTTTTGTCTTTCTCCTAATACAGGATGGAAGGCCCTAGAATTAATTACCTGCTTATACAAGGCAGTTCCTCCTCCCTTTCCCTTTCTTTCCTCCCTGTCTTTCTGAAATATAACAACATCCAGTCCCCTCAGCTATCTCCACAGATCTTTACCAACTTAAGTCACCTTTCCATAATGTATGAAATTGTCTTGCTCAGAGCATACAAAGTTTGCATACAAAGTTTTCAGCAGAATGACCGCCTTCTTTGCTTGATATGATCTTACTGCTTATCTCACTCTATTACTTAGAAGGAAAAAAGAATAAAACATCTCTATTTTATAAAAAGTAATGAATCACACTGGCTTGACTTTCTTTTTAAGGCAAGAGGAATTATAGTAATCCTGCCAAATTCTGACACTTATCACTTAAATGTCACCTAAAACAGACCTACAAACTTCACGGGCGAGAATAAAATGCGTTTCCTTGTTTTTATTCTTTGAGAAAATATGCACTAGAGAACTTGTAAAACTATTTCAGCATTAATGAATTCTTGCAAGTTGTTCTGTTTAGAAACTGTTATAAATAAATAGCTATCTTTGATGTTAATGTTTAGTTAAAAGAATCAGATGTGTTCCTGCTCCCCAGTTTCTGGGAAACCACAAATAATAGTTTTGCTTGGTTACACCATTAGGACTTTTGGATAACATAGCTCAGTTTTTTTCAGTAAAGTTCAAGTGTTGGGACATATTTCTTTATCTGATTTTTCGTCCTTCCGACATTCACCTCTACCCAGAACTTCTCCCTTCACTGCATCAAATCTCCAATAGCTCAGCAGTTGCCAGTGTGACAGAATAACTGCAACATTGTTTCAGTTTGGAGAATTACAACATTTCGCCGGCTGCTCCCTTAATTAAAACACTCCATTTATGCCCACCAAAATCCAGTCTCCTAATTCCAAGCACTGTGCCATGACTACAGCTACTCCCAGTGATTACTAATAGTTTTACTGTTGAGCGTCAGCACAATACAAATGTCACTGTACTGCTGTGGATATGTGGGAGGGGATTATGTCAAATTATCCCCAAACCCTACAATAACAATTTTCTATTTTTAGTCTGATTGGCATCAAATAAATGAGAAACCAGGACTTTCTTATCTTAAAGTGATTCTGTCAAGTCCTTTCTGGCTGAATCTCAGGTCATATAAACAAAAGTCACAAAGCAACAAAAACCAAAGTGCAACACAGTCTTTTATAGGTCCTGCCTGTGAATTACAAGAACGAAATATGAAGGTAATCAGCTGTGATTAAGGTAGTGGTTTCTGAGTGCAGAGAGATGTCTTGCTGGTGTTCTTCTGGTCTGTTGGAGAAATCACAAAGTGGCTAGGAGCCACTGTGGTTAGGAGGGGTTAGGAGTGCTTATGATACCTGCATAATAAAGTACACCTTTGTACTTGACTGTCATTTTGAGGAAATATTTCAGAAGAGCTGGGTGTCATCTGGTTTTGCACACCATATGTTGCATTCTTTTCAGGGTTAATGGTTTTCTTGGGGAAACAAGTCCTCGTTTTCAACTTGTGTAACAGGGTGTTTCTGGTGGGGTGTTTGGTTTGCCTGTTTTTAAAGATGTTCTTATGGATAATAGTTTTTTTAAGTAGATACATTTTCTAGTCTGTTATGGGTTGTGTTAATTGATTATATTTAATTGTGTTTAATGTTGCGCTTTCTGTCAGTGACAATGTTTGGACAGACTAACCAAACACATGGACCAAACACATGGAGACATGGGTGTATATTGGCTATTTGGGATAGAATATTTTTCAGATGCATATATTACTTTCCAAAGATAGAAAATATTTTTGGGTAAAGGAAGAATAGTATTTCTTCTCCAAATTGCATTATAATATTTTTATCATCATGTGTTCATCTCAAAATTACAAAGGCAAAATTGTAAGCTGCAATTTTTTGTGTTGCTCCTCTCCCTTCTATTGATGGGAGTCTTCTCTGTTTTACATGTGCATTTTAGTCCAAATTTTTGCTTCAGCAAAGATATTACAATACACTGATTTGTTTTTAACTTAAGCATAGAGGGGTTAGCTGTAACGAGACTACAAGCTTATGTTTCTCAGTAGGTTTGATGGAGAATATATTTCCAGCAGAGCATTTCTTATTCCTTCCTTTTTTAATTTTCTATTTAATCTCTTTTTTTATAGCTTGGGTGGGGTTTTTCCCCCTTTGAAGATGCTCATTAACTTGCATAGAGCATATTATCCCTTCCAAAGAAAGAAACGGGGAGAGGAGGGAGAGAGAAGGAAACAAATGCCTGCTCAAGACCCTGTGATTCTTTTTTCTGCATGATCAGTTCTTTGCTCTTCTCCCACCCCCTTTTTGGACCAACTTTTCTATGCAGGGGAACTCGGACTCTTTCTTGCCAGGCCTGTGGAGTACAGAGCAATGGATCTGAATTGTGATTGTAACAACTTTGTTGTTACTGTGTGTGAATAACTAGTAATGAAGCTTTGAAAAGTGAAAGTGTCTGTGTTTTGGAGGTATTAAACACTCCCTAGGTGCCAGTGAGCTGAGTACCATCTGTGAGTATTGCAAAGCTCTGAAATAGAGTCCTAGTGATTTGTTTGGGTTCATGCTACCTCCATTCATCTACTTTGCTATCTATGTGCTCTCAGTCACACACCAGGAGTTTGCTTTCCAGGTGGGATGTCCCTCTGTCAAAAATTTTATGTGCAAAGATCTTCTTCTGAACTATTATCTTCTTCTGAAGATAATAGTTTGTGACCAGTTTAAATAAAAATCTGAGATGTGGTAAGGAGATGTTGTCGCTCTCGTTGAGGCGAGTAACAAGAAAACTTGTTACCTTTGGTGAAGGAAATACTCCATAAAATTGTGAAGCCTGAGGCTGGGACAGTAAAGTAATTTCACCTTGGTGTTTCTGTCTCTTCCAAAAATCTGTAAATTCTTGTTCTTCATGGCAGCAGAAGCCAAAGGCCTTCTTAATTTTTTGAAGCAGAGAACAGATATGTATGTGCGTAATGTAGGCTTAACATTGAGCCATAGGATCACAGAACCATTTAGGTTTGAAAAGACCTAAAGACCTCTAAGATCATTGAGTCAGACTATTAACCCAGCAATGTCAAGTCCACCACTAAACGATGCTCCTAAGTGCCACAGCTGCACACATCTTAAATGCTGTCAGGGATGGTGACAAAACAACTTCCCTGGGCGGCCTATTCCAATGCTTGACAACATTGGTGAAGATCTTTTTTCATAATATCCAAACTAAACCTCCTCTGGCACGCCTGAAGGCCACTTCCTCATCCTGTCACTTGTTATTTGGGAAATGAGGCAGATGCACACCTGCCACAGCCTCCTTTCAGGTAGAGAAAGACAATGCTCCCCTGCACTTCCTTTTCTTCAGGCTAATATAAATTACATACATATACATGCAAGTAATATAAAATATAAGTAATATAAATCCTAGGTAATTCTAATGAGATAAGAAAGTACAGAAACAGGCATAGGTCTGACATGCAGGAGTTTGACTCTGCCTAAACATACAGGGTTCCAGTGGGCAGGAGACAATAATACCCAATAACACATTTTCTTCTGAGGTTCTTTCAGAGCATCATGACCAATGAACGTAACACAAACATAATCTGAATACTTAGTGGGAGATAGCCAAGAGAAATTTAAATTAGGCCAAGTCTTGAACTTGTTACTTGAGAAAAATTTCAACTGAGTAACTAGTTTAAATGTCTGGGAGTCTTCTCTGGGATACCGGCATTTGGTGGATGGAAGAACAACTAGGAGTTTATATACCGTAAACCCTAGAGGCATTACTGAAAGCAAATTGTATGGATTATAATATGTACCAGCAGGGGAGCTGAAAAACCGTTATTTTTTAAGCTTGTGCAGAAAACCTGATTTCTTTATCTGATATCTTCAGAAGGCAGAAATAAATGACATCAACAAAGCCAACCACCACCCTCTCAACTAACCCAAATCAAGTCAAATTGTGGGGAAGAGATGAGAACCAAATGAGCAAAAGACATTGCTTAGTTTCTCTAAAAACAATTTTGAATTTAGCCGGTTTCAGTTGTCATGTCATTTAGAAGTGGAACAGAAAAGCCTTTATTTAATAACAATTCTTAGTTGAAATTCACCAGCATATCTTCAGTCTTATTTGAAATTCTCCAAGTGCAGTGATACAATTTCACAAACGTGACAGGACCTTGCAGATAACTTTCCCAAATCTGAATGTTTCCCTGGACAAGCAGCTCTCCAAATACCCCTTCATCTCTTCTTAGCAGCTGAGTTTTCTAGATTTAAATTCATCTAGTTTTAGTAATGCTGAGAGACTGTGTCCAGTTCTGGGTTTGTCAGCATAAGAGAGACATGGAGCTTCTGGAGCAGGTCCAGCGTAAGGCTATGAGGATGATGAGAGTGCTTGGGCACCTCATTTATGAGGAAAGGCTGAGGAAGCTGGTCCTGTTTAGCCTGAGAGGGATCTCATCACTGCCTATGAGTGTCTGGTGCCAAGAGGACAGAGCATCTCTTCTCAGTGATGCCAGGCAATAAAGGGCAACAAGCAGAAAGTGGAACACCTAAAAGTTCCACTGAACATGTGGAAGAACTTCTGCATTGTGCAGGTGACCAAGGACTCTAACAGGTTTCCCAGAGAGGCTGTGGAGTCCACCTTCACTGAGAATATTCAAAATATGTCTGTACCAATCAATTCTACGTTATGTCCTCTAGATGACCACTGGAGCAGGGAGGTTGGGCCGGGTGACATCCAGTGGTCCCCTTCTAACTATTCTGTGAGAGTCAGGACAGAAGCGGTGCTGCGGCAAGGGGCTGATGGGCTCTCCGTGCGCACTTCGCCCGCTATAAAGCCCGGGACGGGCGCTGCGGACCCGCCCTGCGGGGACCGCGCCGTCGGGGCCGCAGCCACCCAAGCGGGCGGGAATCTTCCTGGGCTGTGAAGGTGAGCTGAAATAACGAGAGGGGAAACGCACAGTCAGAAATCGAACAGGTGTTTGTTGTCGGTTTTGGGTTTTTTTTTTTTCCTCTCTTTTTTTTCCCACTTTATCTGAGATTGATTACGCATTTTCTTATCAATGTTATTTTAGGCTTCATCGGATTCATGTGCAGCTTCTTGCTAGGGATTTTATTGCTGTTGTTCTTTTTTTTTTTTTTTTTCTTTTTAACCAGTATTTTTGATAGATTGGGGAGAAAAGCCTGGGGGGAACTAAGAGCATCAGTTCTTTACTGCCTCTAAATGCATCCTAGCATAACATGGCATAACAAGTGCGTGTATTATCATTGTACTTGTGACCATGTTATAGCTCTTCATTTAGTTCTAATCAAACATAAGGTAATGAGGGAAATCATCTATTCTGAAATAGATTGTTTTCAGTAACTTTTATATTAGTAATTTCAGGATTTATCATAAAAGACTACTAAAACAGGCTACTGACCTAGGTTGCTTAGTAATACTGTGCTCTGTTCTTAATATCTCACTAATAGTACTTATTTTTTCATGCTGTTACCTTTTTTTTTCCTAGTCTTTCTATTTAAGTAGAATCATGTTTAGACCAAAATGTGATGAGTAATGGAAAAACCCACAGGTATGAAGTCTTTAAATATTTACTAAATCAAAGTGTTTTGTTGGGGGGGGGTGCTTATTGCAGGTTCTAATGTGACTCTCTCATAAGCACACAATAAAAAGAACAATGAAGGACTATTCTGCAAATTCCACAGAACAGAACCTCTCTGATCCTGGTAAGAAGGAACACCACATGTGTCTTTGAAGAATATGTTCCACAGATTTGAATCTGAAGAATGTTGTAAAGCTCTCCTGATTGCCATAGTGATTTTGTAGGTGATAACATGATGAGTTTCCTATGAATGAGTGAATTGAAGCCACACCTATACAATATTTTTTGTATGAATCATTCCATCAAGTTCAACAAAATAGATTTGCATTTGTAAAACTATTCAGGAGTGTCCTAGCCCGGGCATGAAAATTCTCCTGAGGTAAGCTGGAAGAAAGTTATTGCTTTCAAATTGTTGGCTCAAACAGCCATTGAAGGCCAACTAACCTTAACACAGTGGGTAAAAAATTCTATTCATTGTGAGTCAGCAGCAAAAGTTAAGATAAATGTAAATTGGGAGTGGTTGGTATGGGAAGCACCTTGTCTCTTTTTTGTTTTATAGGTGGCTCCCCACTGTGGTTACTCATCTGTTTCTTTAGATATATTTTTATTTCTTATTTGATGCATTTAGAACTATAAGCTTCATGGGTAGGATTATGCTTTCATCCAACTTTCTTGAGCTCCCAGCCAGCACAAAGGAAGTGGGACGTGTAACAACTACTGCAATCGAATAGTGAAGATGGTTATTAGAGTCAAGGACATGATACTTTAGTTAACTGCCACCTATTCTGTGTTACCTACAGCGATTATAACCTTCACTATAAGCAATTTTGTGAGGACTTCTACTAATTTGCATTGAGTTGTGCAGATATATGAAGGAAGAATTAACTTTCTTTTTCTTTTAGTCTTTGATAATCTTTCCGTATAATTACATTGTAATTATAAAAATGTTGTTTCCATCTCAGAAATGGAAGCTTTTCCTGGGAATAAAGATGAACTGAAGAGAAAGAGCCTGGTGAATTTTTCTTGAAATTTCCTCCCAAGAACATGAGAAAACTAGTCTTTAAGTGCAAAAGAATCCGCTGTGAAAGACACAAGAAGGTAGTACAATAGATGGATTAATATGCTAAGAAAATCTTTTTATTTCACAGAATCTGGACGCAAGGGGTGTGATGATCCTTCTTTCCAGCATGAAGAACATGTAGAACGAATTGACCAGTCAAAGCCCAAGAAGGAAATGTAGGTATTTTTTTAGCTTAAAGTTACCTGGGTGTATGGGGATGTCAGAAGGGCAGGGGAAGGAGGAGAAGAGCTTAATACAGGTTTGCTAAAAAAAACCCTCATCTTAATTAGTCTTTTGTACTTTATTCTAGGAAGGAAGATGAGAAGGCAGAGAAACGAATGGTTGGCATTTTTGAGTTGGTTAGTGTCCTGTCTAATGATCTGCTTTATACTTTCTTTATTTGACATTGTGAGTTTGTTATGAATGACAATTCATAGGCAACCAAACATTGGAGAAGAATCTTGAGGACTACTGATTCTACACCTGCTCTCCGAGAACCAGTGATAATGGTTTTGTGGCAGTTTTCTGTAGGACAGCTATTCCCAAACAAAATAGCTCTTGCATGTGGACTTGATTACTCTGGAACAAGAGAAGTTTTATTCTTCTGTGGTTTATTCTATGTATGTTTACACTTTATGAGATGGTCAGACCAGTCAGGAATAAGATGCTCCGATTTCAGATTAACCACATCCTAGGGTATCTATAGCAGTTTAAATACACACCCTTCGTCAAACAAAACAAAGCTTCAGAGGTAGGCAAGTCTTAAGGTACAATCTATCTCTGCTGAAAACATTTTCTACTGGTAGGTATAAGCCAGGTGCTGGTCAATAACTCGCTTTTGTTTACATAGTAGAGGCATTATCTTAGTAAATATGTAACTCAATGGAACACAAAACACAATATATTCTACAAAGGTCATCCTCGCTTGCAAGCGTGTAGTTTTTTCCCAGACTAAGAATCTGCGTCCTGCCAGTGTTCTCTTAGCAGCCTGGGTACTAATTTAAAGATGTGTTGCACTACCACAAAAATCCTTATGTACTGAGTTTACCTTCAACTGGCGTGCTGCTACTTAGAATATGTGGATGGAGCATGTTCTGCAAGTCTGCTGTACTGTAGCAAATGCATGAACTGTCAGGTGTAATGTCACTTTTCTCTCTTTTTCTTTCTAATGCTTACATAGTTTCGCTATGCTGATGGGTTGGATCTCCTGCTGATGATAGTTGGTTTGGTTGCAGCGGCTGCAAATGGTACTGGAATGCCACTTTTGATCATTATCTTTGGAGAGATGACAAACAGCTTTGTGCTAAGTGGCGTGCAACCCAATGGTAAAACGTTTAAACTAAATTTCTCTACATATTGGCTGTGCTTTGCTACTGAGGCTAAGATTCTTTTTTCTCCCCAGACTATTCACTGGTACATATCTAAGGGAGCATATTATGAGCAACACGCATCCTGCTGGAAATAACCCAGTCATTTCAATCCATCTTTAATGACTAGACCAGGGCAAAACCAAAGCATTGGATGTGCACTTTATAAATGTACTTTGTTGAGATAGTAGGGAGTACGATCAACCTTAGTTATCACTAATTGCTTAAAAATAAATGTGTATTTGCCAAATAATTTTGTATTTAAGTTTGTATTGCAAGACTCCACTTGCAAAATACAAAACATTCCCAAACTTGATGGCCCCATATTGCCATGAATCAGTTCCTCTATATAGCACTTCCACAAATATTCCTACTTTTTATTTCCTCTTCACAGATACTTCAGTAAACAATTCCAGCTCCCCATCAGATCCAGGTGTGGATATAGAAGGTGACATGACAAAGTAAGGGTCTGTAGTTATCCTGTTAATAATGTATTAGAGGGTTTTCTTTTACTGTGTTATCTGTTTGAGCAGAAGCCTTATTTGCCTTCCCAATAATGTACCACAAGCTTCAGTATTTGCTGAAGCTGATTACTTTGGTGTGATTAATGAAGACTAGTTGCTGCTCTGTGTGTCTAACTGCTCTCATGAGCTACAGTGGGATCACATGAGCTTTTGTTCCCTTATCCCAGGTTTGCCTACTACTACGTGGGAATTGGCTTTGCTGTGTTGATCCTGAGCATCATCCAAGTGTGGACATTTTTGGTTACTGCTACAAGACAAACCACAAGGATCCGGCAGAAGTTCTTCTTTGCAGTGCTCCATCAAGAGATGGCTTGGTTTGATACTACCCAAATAGGAGCATTGAACACCAGACTGACGGAGTGAGGGTTCTGTTTTGGTTCTTTTACACACATACACACACCCCCAAGTATGGCACTTAAAAGTAAACTGACAATTTATCTCAGCAGAATAGCCTATAGAGAGTTAAAAAAAAAAAAACAAAACCAAAAAAAATCCACCAAACGTAAAGTGTGACATATTACATCTCAAAGTGAGAAATTCATTATCCTTTTCAGCTTCATTTGTACTGTTTGTGGTATGTGCATTGGAAGGAGTTTTTTTCATGAAATGCCTGACACTGGCTTTCTGAAGTCCATGAAGTACATGTTCAGCCACTGCTAAACAAACAGCTCTACTGTCTCCACCTAGTTTATACACACCAAAAGCTGATGCTTAATTAAATGGAGATGAGCCTGGACTTCAGTATCAGTACTTGTACAAGTACGGCTTGTACTTGTATCTCAGGCAGTATTCTATCTAGCCAGTTAAAGTCTTTGGAGTTATTCCATAAACTTAAATAGATTTAGGGGTGAGGACTGTAATGCCCTTGTGCTATGGGATTATATGTGTGAACACTACAGTTTTTTTTATTAGTACTTTTCTTCTGGATTTTATAGTAGCTTTGGACACAGATCTGCCCTGAAAAGCGTATGAGAAGCTTGAATGAAACCACTCTCAACTCTAACATCTGTGTGTTCTGGGAAGAGAAAATAAGGAAGGAAATTAGTAAGAAAAATTGAGGTTATTCCAAAAAATGGTATGATGGAATGGAGGTAGCTCTTCATCTGAGTCAGTAGCCAAAATTACAAACATGAAATGCATCAGAGAGCTGAGCAGAAGAAATCATTTATAGATGGTCAGGTTGGATTAAGAGGCTGCTTGATTGTTTACTTATATTCCTCCATTTGGATGCCAGATGAGGAAACTAGGTCATTGGTGGCCTAGTGACATGGCACAGAAACAGCAGAGAATGTTGAGAATACAGAAAATGAATCTTTAAAAACAGGAGGTTTCTGCTGTGTTTTGGCTACAGAAGAGCCTAATGGTACAGTTCAGTAGCTGTGGTCAGAAATTTTCTTTTGCTGGTTAGGAAATGGCAAAACTCCTGAGATGAGGCCACACAGCAAGAAAAGGGGGAGGGAGGCAAAATGAGACTCATTCTATACTAACAAATCTTTTTTTTTTATTATTGTTATTTAAAGTGACATCAACACCATCCGTGAAGGCATCGGAGACAAGATCAGTATATTTCTGCAGTTTTTGTCCACATTTGTGTCAGGGCTTATTATAGGATTCATCTATGGGTGGAAGCTGACTCTGGTGGTTATGTCAGTCAGCCCACTTCTTGCTGCATCAGCAGCAATTTGGTCAACTGTAAGTGTGTGGGGATTTTTAAACTAAGAGACCAGAAAAACCTTACAATTCTTATGCGCACTAAAAGGGGCAGAGAATGGGAGAGACCTAATGTGATTTTTAAGTTGGGAGGTTGGCCCCACTCTTACTTTGATTTCTACTCCTCCTGCAGCCTTTTTCTGGGTTCCCAAGCACACTCTTGTAAGTTGTGTTCCTTCTGTCTGCATATCCTGTCCTCATGCCATGTTGCATGAGGGTAATCTCCATCAGAGCATCTTTCTGGCGCAGCAATTTCCTCATGGCAAGCCCTCGTTTTTCCCTCCTAGCACAAATACCTTTCAACCTCTTTCCATCTGCACATGCCTGTACCACATCTCTTGCAAATAATTTACCAGGTTTCATGCTGTGTACAGAATAAATCTATACAACTATGCAGATACAAACAGCTGCTGAAAACTGAAGTGATATAAATCAGTGAAATGGCTGGAGAAGTTTCCCTTTCAGATAGGAAAACTTTCCCCTTATGCACTATTTTCCACATTAATGTGTATGGCTTTTACTCCTGAATGGCTATTTATATGATCTTATGGGGTTTTTCCAACCTGAAGCATTACACATAAGCCAAGAAAAAGAATGTTAGAGGCTGTAATGTGATTTTCTTGCTTACTTCAATATCAGCTGGTGTTCTAGTGTCTGAACACCTCAGAAAGTCAGAGCAGCCACAGCACTCCCTGCTTCACTCTTCCCAGTGTAGTTTGTAGGCTTGGGAGGAAAGCAGATCAGTCAGGAAGCTCACCTGATGTTTGTGTAGCCTTTGACTGTAATGAGGAGACAGTGATAAATTGAACTCTATTTGAGGGAAATTCAGGACATGGGGAGGAGCTGACCCCCACATTGCTCAGTCTGGTCTTGTGCACCTTGTGGGATTGTTGTTATTCACCAAGATTGTGTGAGTATTCTTTCAGTAGGCTGCAATAACAGCTGTTTTCCAACTTTTCAGCTCCTGGCATCCCTTACTGCTAAAGAGCTGTCTGCTTATGCCAAAGCAGGAGCTGTGGCAGAAGAAATTTTGACAGCAATCAAGACTGTTGTGGCTTTCAATGGACAGCAAAAGGCATTAGAGAAGTAAGTTTAAAATTAATAACTATATTTAAAATATGGCAAGGACATTTATTTGTGGATTGTGGGGATTTCTTTTGTGGGGATTTTTTTTGGAGGGGCAGAGGGATGAGATTCTCCTTTGTGTCATTTTGTCTTTCTATAAGTGGACAAATCAGCTGAAAATGAAGGTGTGCAAATAGGCCTAGTCAGTGAATACAGACTACTTGGTGTTTTCACTGCAGCGGAGATGAAAATTTCTCCTTTGATTGAGATCTAGAGTTGAACTGAATGTGAAAGTGGTGGGAAGGTTACCTTTACCCATGAGTCAGATGCAGCAAAGCATGCAATCAGTGGCTTATCTTCTAGAGCATTTGTGCTGCTGCTCTGATCTTTAATTACTGAGCTTATTTTTAAGCTACACTGGATAACAGCCTTGGGTAAAAACACATTACTGGCTTTTACAATGATTTGCAGCTTTAATGATTTGCAAACAACATGTGTAGCTGCCCAGTGTTGGCTGCAGTCATACATACAAGATGGAATGATTGTGACTGGCCACAAACTTTTTTGACATGCATATCAGATAACTCAACAAGCATAAGCAATAAATTTTTTATACAAATACCAGGCATCACTGATTCCATGCAGCTGGGAAATGCAAAGCAGATGACCCGATCCATATGCCCCATGAAACTCTTCTATCTTTTTCAATTCATGTTTGCCTTTGTCTTGTGCAGAATTTTTAAGGTGGTGTCAACCCTAATTTAGGATCCTACGGCCTGCTCCTATATTTGCTTTCAGGGACTGAGCTCTGACTATCTTATAGCCCTATCTTGTGCTTACTGGAATTTGTTTTTAACATGTAACAGTATTTGGACTGTTCGTGTTTGCACAGTAAAGGCAAAAAAAAAGCCCTAGGATGACCCAGATAAGTTGCCCTCTGCCCTTCTCCCCATATTCTGCAATTACCAGTGTCTGAAAATTAAATGACAGGAGCTGTCAATATTCATTCAAAATACTTTGTCTACAGACAAAATAACTGATACCTGAGTCAAGTAAGGCCTTTCCTTTTTATGATTGACCAGTCAGCCTCTTCTACAGTTCTACTTCCATTTAATCTAAAAACCCCAAACAAACATAGTGGCTCCCCTAGGAATATCTTCTACTAGGGACAAGCTCCTACCAGGGAGTGCTGAACTCAGAGTTAGGAAAAGCATCCTTTCACTGCACAGTGCTTCCACTGACAGCAAAAGTTTACTCTTGTAAGGGATCTTCAATCACCTTTAGTTTCTGGCAGTAGCTTGGCTTTTCCTCAACATTTGAGTGATCACCTGTATTTATCACACTACTTAAATGCAGTACCGATTTCCCTGGAAAACCTATGATGCCGCTGACTCAAAGTTAGGGCCTGGTTTTAAGAGTACAATCAAGTCAAAATATTTCAATATGTTTGACTAACAAATACAGCACTGGTGGCATCTTAGAAATTTACATGAACAAAATGAATGCAGTTTTTTTTTAAGATTGCTTCCCAGCTGAATGAATTGCATGTCTTCCTGTAACAGGGTGGTACTTTATTGAAAATACGTACTGGGAAAAGAATGCAAGCTACTGACCATGCTGATTATGGATATTATGGGTAGAAAGTTACACTATTCCTAGGCTACAATTTGCATAAAGAGCTTGAGTAAATGAAAACTATTTGTTGAAAACTATGGAACGAATTTGAACCATCCTTGGAAAAAATAATTCTCTAGTTGATCTTGTTAGTCTCTACACTGATCTTCTGTGTTCACTGGTTATATATGTTAATAAGTAAACTGACCGAAGGGAAAAATACTTGACATCCCAAAATGGCCAGTAAGGGAACGACTTTGCATTTGGAGGGAGCTCTCATTTACCTCCTTCCCTATTGCCTGGGGTTTTTGGAGGATTTTTTTTTTATTTTGCTTGTTTTAAATGTGGACAACTAACCTTTACCTTCGTGATGAACAGTGCTGCTAAAACTTTTTCAAGGTTTCGTTTCAGGGTTAATGGAAACAATGAGTTCAAGAGTGCTATTATGTCTTCCATTGTGATAACAAAGTTGTGATGCTTCATTGTTTTCTGAATGTCTTTGGTAACAGTATGGCAATATTGTTGGCATATGTCAGAGCAGATTTATTCAAATTAATTGCCTCCCTAATAGTCTGTTAAAAAACAAACAAACAAACTAACAAAAAACCCCTGTATTCCCTTTGAGATTTTAATTGTTTTTCTTACATAAATCCTGTTAATTAAGAAAAGGGCCCTGGGAAGTGTTAACCAGAATGGCATGTGGTACCTGTCAAATTAATGGTTTCTTCACTCACTTTCAGATATGATGCTAACTTAGAGATGGCTAAACGTGTTGGAATGAAAAAATCCATTACCACTAACACATGCCTAGGCCTTTCACAATTTTTTATCTTTGGATCCTATGCCCTTGCATTTTGGTATGGGACCAAGCTCACTGCTGAGGATCCACATTATGACATTGGCCGTGTGTTAATTGTAAGTACAGCAATGCAGCTTTGAAAAATGCTCTGTATCTTCAGGGAAAGTTATGTAAGTGATGTGTCTGTTTTCTGCCACATGCTTGCTAAATTAGCTGTTAGAGACTCACTTAGTATAAAACAACTGAATGGTAGTCATCTTGCCCAGCTTTCAATAAAACAAGTTCGATTGTCTTCGACTCTATTTATGTAAGGTGGGGTGAATAACTTAGAGCTGGTGCTTAAGTCTTTCTAGTGCCCATGTAGGCACTGGTGGCACTGTAATAATTAATTGCAATGCTCCTTTCTGTCTCCCACAGGTGTTCTTCTCTGTGATTGTCGGAGCTTTCTCCCTGGGCCAGGCAGCTCCTAACCTGGAGAGTATGGCCAATGCACGTGGGGCTGCCTATGAAGTATATAAGATTATCAATAAGGTAAACATCTAACTATATAGGATAGAAGCCTTTCAACCAACTTAGCTTCCACTCCTTCTCCTTTTTATTTTTTTTCTCTTGAGAAATGTAACAAAAGCACTCTAAAGCCCCAAATCATCAACTCTATAGATGTTTACTACAGAAACCCATAATATTTTCATTGATCTAAAAAAACCCAGCTTCTTTGTTACAGTGAAAGCTGGAAAACCTGGCATGTGTGTCTGAGATATATGGTTGAGGTTTTTCTCTAATATTAGACTTTCAGCACCAGAAGGAAAGTAGTATGGCACTATTCTAATTTTTAAAAATGCATGTATGCACAAATTCAGCTGAGATGGGGTTTACTGGGGAGGGGGAATTGGTGAAGAGGGGATTAATATCACTATTGAAAGTTATAACAATAATAATCTGTGATGCTGATGTTGCTATAAAAAAGGTTTTCCATATCATTATCTTGATTTTGCTGTGCTATGCAGCAATTGCATATCTGTGTATATAAAATATTTTAAAGTAGGAATCAAAAGTTCATGAAGAAATGGCTACATCATTCTTTTTGATGTGAGTATAAAACCCTCCAATACAGATTACTGAGGCCCATGTTTTGGTTGCAAGAGGATGCAGCTAAGTTCTTCAATTATAGATTTTCTGCTATGGATTTTGTTGCTTTTGAAATTCACTATATTTGTCAAGTAAAATTCACAATTTGATGTTCCTTGATATTCAGCATTCTGCAGGTAAAATGCAGCAGTTCTGCTATGATGTAAAATGCAGTGTAAACCAGCATCTGAGAAAGTAAAGAACAATGCATGTAGCAGAAATAACAGTTCCAAAAGTGAAATAACCACCAATATATTTTATAAACCTCTTTCCAGAAACGGCTCATAGATAGCAGTTCTAAGGAAGGTTACAAGCCAGACAAACTCGTAGGAGAAATTGAATTCAGAAACATCCATTTCAGTTACCCTTCCAGACCTGATGTTAAAGTAAGTTTCTACTGTTTCTACTACTGATCTTATTCAACTTGTGTCCATATTGTTTGTCTAATTTTGTTCTTGAATGTGTAATGCATTCCTGTTTTGGGGGATGGGGCATAATTTCCCCCCCAGTGACACATAAAGACAAAGCTCTAGATCTTCTGTCACTGTGTATCTCAGTCTCTTCTGCGGGACAAATATAATATGTGTTGCCTCTCATCTGAATTTTTATGAAAAAGAATTTTGATAAATCAAATAAGATTTTTCAAAATCTTTCCTTAAGGCTTCCAGACTTTAAGCAGTTAAACCAGAAAATTACTTTTTTCCAGTTTCTTGGCTCTTTGGAGTTACGACATCCTGTGTGAAAAATTATCAGAGAAAAACTTTCGATACATTGATAGTGTATTTTTGTGGGCATATCATCCTAAATGTACATTTGGAAGTCAAACATTGTTTTGGAAATATGTTAAAATTGCTCTTCAAGAAACAGTTGTGCCTGCTCTTTGCTAGTTCAGTTCCCATTAATGACCTGTGTACATCATGTTATAGTGATTACTTTTGTGGTGACACCGTTGGTTTGACCTCTCTGCTTACAGTATTTGCTTACAATCTTTTAAACACCTTGATGAAAGTGAAAGAGAAAGGAATTTGCTGCTGTCCTTTCTTCCTTGGTGAAGAACAAGGTGGAAATAGAGATTTCAAATGTCAACAATTAAGAACTTGACATGCTGATTAAGTGGTGAGCATGGGAATGTTTATACCTCTCTGGCTGTTTCTTCAGGTGGCTGTTCCCAACTCAGTCATCTGATGTCTGTCCCATTGTGCATCAAATCTGTTTCTAGGACACTGGGATATCTGGAGGGCAGATTCAGAGCTGGGCTTTCTCCTTAACTGATTTTTTTACAAGGCATTTTCTATCCCTCTTGGCTCAGAAATCAGAAGGCGCAGAGCAGAGTCTTCATTTTTCTTCCTAAAAATCCTATTCAGGCTGCTGAGTTATGTTGTGGGTCAGCACACCAGATGGGAGGGAAATAAGAAATATTTCTCATCCTTCCCAAATCTGAGTCAGCAGCTCTCCCTACTAAGAGCATCAATGTTATTTAGTAGAGCCAAAGGAATCAGCAAAGCTGTGTAGAAGTTACCCACAATCTCTCAAGCAGTCAATGCAACATATTATAATCTTCCCTGTCCAGGTTAAACCAAATCAAAGAGAGCTAAGGAGTACAGTTTCTATTAGTTTAATCTTGGCAATACGTTGCCTGATGAAAGAGAGTTAGAACTGGCCTAGTGTGTGGTAGTAATTAGTTGCATCTGTAAATATTGTGGTATCTAGAATAAAGTTCATTCTTGCTAATGCAGGCACCAGGATATCAGCTTCCTGGGGATGTAAAGCTGCGTGGATGTAATAATGCGAGAGGAGAGGAATATTGCAGCTATTTTAATCTCTCATTGCAAAAACATGTGTAGGCAAACTTATAAATCAGCCTGGTATAAACAAGAAGAGTTCCCATAGCAGCTAAATATTTTGGCAACTACACAGCATTACTTGTAATGACATGGACATCTTTTGAGGTAAGATGTTCTCTAAATGTGAAAATAGCAAAAATTATATCATTAACTGCAGCTACTCTCCAGGTTGCTGAGACTGTTAAAAATAAGGAATGGGACTTATTAAGGGCTTCCCAGCAATTACTTCATCAAAACAGCCATTTATATTTTAAAAATAGAGGAAAGCAGGCTTGGGTTCAGTGATACCTTTTAGCACCTGAAAATAATTTTCTGTGAGATTCGTAATAATTATGCTCTGGAAAATGGAGGACAGCAGGATAATTTAAAACCCCAAGCCTCCTACTAAATCACACAAATTGGAGAAAATTAGCTATGAAGTTCAGAGTAGTGTGGCTGTGTCTATATTAGTTTGAGTGTGCTGGGGAATTTTCCCAGGCAATGGAATGCAATGGTCTATGCAAGGGAACTCTTAAAATGTTTCTTGGCATGAACTTGGCCTGTTCCAGTTATCAATCTTCTCAAAAATTTCCCAGGCTTGTTTTGGTAGCCAGAAGGATCTAGGGGCCATTCCCAAAAGGCAGGTTGCATGCAGCCATCCTGCTTCAAAGGCTAATACATGTCACAAGCATAGGTGAAGAGTTTTTCCTATCAGTGCTCCAGGATATTCCCAGGTAAAATTATTATATTATTGTTGTCAATAATACAATATAATTATATTATTAATGTTGCCATACCTTCAAACTGTGGCACTCACTACGACCTTGATAGCAACAGCTACACTTACTTTGACAGACTGTTCTCTAATCAAACTTGTAAAACTAAGATATATATATATATTTATTTATTTATTTATTTCCAGATCCTCAAAGGTCTAAACTTGAAAGTGCAAACTGGGAAGACCATTGCTTTAGTTGGTGCCAGTGGCTGCGGAAAAAGCACTACTGTTCAGTTGCTGCAGAGATTCTATGACCCTGACCAGGGAGAAGTGAGTGTCTGCAAAGGAATTGTAAAAACTCAGAGCTATTAGGACATGCATGAGTTTCCCATATTGACTGAACCTTGTTTTCCATTTTGGCTGAATTTCACCATATATCTGTATAGTTCATATTTCCACAATTTAAATTTCAAATGAACTATCTCCTCTTGTTGGCTTGACTTCATTATTCTGCTCCTTCTTACAGTACTACATCACAAATAGCAAATGACACAAGTCTTGGAGTAGACTTGCAAGATCTGAATTTAAAATAATTATTAACTGTTCATTTTTTAAATTCCCTAAACATTTTTGGGCAAAGCATAATGCAACAGAGTCCTGCTGTATTTTGCTGCCTTTTCATTGAATGTAAGCTAAAACCTGAAGAGAGTTTTCCTATTTTAAATGGTTGATTTCTTGGCTTGTTTTTCACTGTCCGCTAACGCACAGAAGTTTCCATCATTACGCATTGTATGTGTTTTACCACTAAACAATAAATCCAGTTGGTAAATGGCAAATATGTCCCACATGAAATTTCCAAAGGAAAAAAATTAGGTAAATGAAACAATGTATTTTTAAGAAAATTTGATATTTGAAGGATGCTACTTAATAGTTACTACTGCTAGTTGAAAGTAGGTAAACATTTCAAATATGAAAAATTGAACTATCAGTATTTAAGGTATCAAGGCAGCTGTTTTCAACACAGTTCTTTCTTAAATTTAGCTTTCCTGTGGCTGTTCATTCCTGCCCCCATGCCTCATTTGCTGTGTCAACGCCAATGTTCATAAGACCACACTGCAAATTACCTACGTTAAAAAATAACTTTCCTTTTAGTCAACTTGGACTCTCTTTGATCTGGTGTTAAGCGCAGCCAGAGAGGTGATTGTGTAGCCGCAACTATGAGGACAATAAACTGGCACAGGGGCACGAGAATCATGTGCAAAGTGTGCAAGGAAGCTGTGAAATTCTTAAGCCAACTCAGACGTAATGGTGATTGGGGGATAACAAACAGGGGGGAAAAAAAGCCCCTGATGTCTTCTCTGTTTATGCCACTCATCATAGTTTTCCATCCTGTGCAACAAATGGAAAAACTGCAGTTGTAGCTTCTCCCCCAACATAGCTCTCTATTAAAGAATTTTTTTTTCCTTGACCTTGTGGCTGATACTTCATTCAAGTAAGAGTAATTAATTGCTTTATTATGAATAGAGTGCATTTACTTGACTTCTTTGACACATTCTTTTCCTCTCAGATTACCTTAGATGGTCGGGATATTCGGACCCTTAATACAAAGTGGCTACGAGAAAATATTGGCATTGTGAGCCAAGAGCCTGTTTTGTTTGCAACCACAATAGCTGAGAATATTCGCTATGGCAGAGAAGACATTTCTGATGCTGAAATTGAGCAAGCAGCCAAGGAAGCCAATGCTTTTGACTTTATATCTAGACTGCCTGATGTAAGTTCCTGAACTTTGAGTGTAAGAATGAAAGATCCATTTACGCTGGTGTCCTGTTTCTGAGAGGCAGAGCATGGGAATGAAAGTTATACTACAACTTCTCAAAATACACTTATTGCCTCCAGCACCTTATTGCCTCCAGTAGAGAGTTTTTCAACTAAATATTGTGCCTTTGGTTGCTCTCAAAGGACTTGTGATGGAGTCTGGGAAAAAATGTCAATGGCTTAACTAGGGAGAAAGGAAGCTTCACAGCTGTATTGCCATCCCTACCCATCCCATGAGGCATAGAGGAGTTGGCTTTTAGAAAGAAGAACCAGAAATCCAGAGCCCTTTGTCAGGAGCTAACTGTACATTCACAGGAAATAGCGGGGAGTGGGTGGAGGTAAATAAATATGCCCTGAAGTAAATAAGTATGCCCTTTTAGCAGCTACAAAGATCTTCCTCTGCCTGAGATTCACAGCTTTGAGCCCTCTCTTAGCAGTAGGTGTGTTACTCCTTTCAGGATGTGACTGAGAAGCGAGGTCAAGAATTCTAAACACATCCTCATAAATGGATAATATGTCTTTGTCTTTGCTCCTGAAGTTAAAAATGTGGGAAAAGTGCCCACCTGGGATTTGATTTCAAAACCTTTTACTACTTTAGAGAGCTTGGCCCCATCACTCAAGCATGCGCCATTTCAAACATGTCAATCTGTTCCAAGGTTCCTTGTTCTCAGGAAGAGTGATTTGTTCATATTTACTCTTAAATAGCTATGTAATAAAAAACTACAGTGGACTTTGAGACTTGTGACTTTGCAGTAAGTGATATGGTCAGTAGGAACTAAACCATGGCTCCAAGGGGGAGTGTCTCAGATTCAAAGGAGGCACCCTATTGGTGTGTCCCTATAATTCCAGCCCTTTTGGAAAGATAGGCAATCCTCGGAAAATATAGAGATCCCTTTTACAGGCTTGCCTTGAGAAACCCTAGGGTTTGGAGCACTGTGTGAGCAATAAAGATCTTTAAAGAGCCATAAGTTCAAAGTTGAACAGGCATAACATGTGGGGGCAGGAGGGTTTGGCTAAGGGCTGGTCGGATGGACATCCTTCCATGTTTGCTCTGCTTGGGCTCAAGTCAGCTGCCAGAAGATATATCTTCTAGAAGATGAGTACTTAGGGTTGCACTGAGAAGTGAGGATTTGAGGTGTCTCACAACTTCTGTTTTGTTGTCTCATTTATCAGAAATTTAACACCATGGTGGGTGAAAGAGGGGCTCAGCTGAGTGGAGGACAGAAGCAACGAATAGCTATTGCCCGTGCCCTAGCAAGAAATCCCAAGATTCTTCTTCTGGATGAAGCTACATCTGCATTAGATACTCAGAGTGAATCCATAGTGCAAGCAGCTCTTGATAAGGTAGGACTCACTGAAGCTAGCAGCTGCCATGAAAAAGTGCAACAAGCACTTAAGGAAACTTAGTGTACAATTTTCAGTGCAAGCTTCCATCAGAATCGAGAACACTGGAAAATAAAATTTGGATGGATGCTTAATTTCAGTGTTTTAACAAGGAGTTTGAACCATCAAAAATTTATGTGAAAATTTGGTTTAATTTTTTAGGGGTTTTGGTTTTGCCTTACTAATAATCAAGAAGACACTTAGTCATGTGGAACTGTAACTTAGGTCTCCTGCACTCCCTTTCTCCAATCATAATTGTTCATTTGCTGGTAAATTGATGGCATCTTATCAAAGCAAGGTATGAGGACAGAATGGCTTTTTCCAGGTGGATTAATAGAAAAGTATATGTTATTGATATCCCTAGTATTTTTTCTTTACAGAATAGTTGCTTCATAATTTTAAGAAAGCTTTTGATATTTAGCAATTTTCATTCTTTTCCTGCTTTTAGCAGCCCCACAGCTCTAGGGTGGGTGCTACTGCAGAGCAGGGCTGTCAGATCTTGTACCCATGTCTCTGATCAGCACATGATACCTTCCTCACAGCCCACCTTCTTCATCATCTGTTCCCATCAACATACAGTAGAACTCATAGGCTTTGATTGAAAAACATCTTCATGGCTTGGCTTGAATGTTTTTTCTTTTGTCTAATATTTATTTTAATATATTTTTTTAAATGAGGTGAAAAATCCTGCCTTTCATTTCAGTAGTTATGCAGAGAAATATGAATTCCCATTACGGCTCAAGGGAAACACAGAATTTGTCATCTTCACTTATTAGTGAGCTTAAATCTGAGGTAGAGTGCAGCTCTTTGTTATAGCCATGTAATTCTGGTGATTAATATTAAGGTAACATGTAGAATGCAAAAATAATATTAATATTATCTTTCTTCTGCATGTTTTGGTTTTGTTTTTTGTTTGTTTGTTTTTTTTTTAATTTTGTAATCAAGTACTTAGCTTTCCCAGAAGCTTATTGTTTCATTGAGTGCATAACAGAGGGAGGTCACTCAATTAAGTGAACTCTTTCTCATCCTTCATATTCTCAGAACACACCAAAATGAGCCCTGAATCATAACTTAGTCATGTTTTCACAGCATTTTGATGTCTATCAGTGCAGTCCCCTAATGAGATTTCCAAATTTCATTTCAACATCCCTGAGTGGAAAAAGTGGTGCTACTATTGTTCATTATTTTTACAGCTGAGGAGCAGAGATACTAACCTCATGAACACTCACTGTTTCAAGGCATTCATGTGCAGCTCCTTGTAGCCAGCTGTTTTTAGATAACTTTGCACCCTATAAAGCATTTTGCTAGTTCTGATCAGAGCTCCCAGCTGCAGTGGTGAGGCTTTGTGTGTTAGGCCAGAGGCATAAAACCGCGTTGTGGCAAACTTCCTGGGAGTGACTTGCTTGGGGGGGAAGAATTCAAACCTCCATGGTAGCAGTCCCCTACTGCAGATGGCCTCATTATCTTCATGTCCCTGTTCCTGTGCCCATATGATGTACAACTTCTGTAGCAAGAAACTTCCAGCAGGTTCCAGGTTCACAGAACATACTTGAGGTTCCCTTGGATCTCTCCTCCTGCCAAGCTGCCATCTGCTCCAGGCATTAGGGTGGAGGGAAGCCAGCCTCTCCAGCAGTCACAAGGGGTCCTGTGTTCATTTGCTGCATGAAGGCTGTGTATGCCTCTGGTCTGTGTGAGGGCGCTGGAGAGAGGTGGAGCATGTAACCTGCTGACTGAGAATTCAGCAGCTCCTCCTGCCAAATCCCAGTAGAATTATTGTCAGATAAATTTGTTTCAGAAGGGAGTGGCTCAAACCCATTTTTGATGCAAGTTTGCTCCTCTATGCTTTCCTGCTAAGTCTGGTCAGAAATTATGCTGATGTTGTACTTCCAAAAGTTTGCAGGGACAAAGAAAATATCTGCTCTTTATATATTTGTGATCCAAGCTTTATTTTCAGAAAGATCTAACTATTCTTATGGCATTTCCCCATCATGCTTGCATGCACATGGAAACACTTTGTGAGCAACTTTAGCTCAAACAGGTCAAATATTATAAAAGTCAAATAATAAATAAACTTTAATTATGGTCTTTAATTTTTGTTGCCTGTCTAAAAGACTAATGTGGCTTTCTTTGTCTAAATTAGTCAAATAAAACTGTCCTTGCACTGCTAAACAAGGACACGAAGCCAGGCAAAAATAACAATCTTTGCTTTTAAAAGAAAGAAAAGTATTTTTAAAGTTTCAATTTACTATGTATTACAGTTGACTAAAATAACTTTATTTCTGTGCTATTTTCTTGCACAACTTAACTGTAACTGGGTTTTGTGTGTTTCTGTAGGCTCGGGCTGGACGTACCACCATCGTGATTGCTCACAGACTGTCTACCATCAGGACTGCTGACACTATCGCCGGATTTGAGAAAGGTGTCGTGGTTGAACAAGGGACACACAGTGAACTGATGCTACAGAAAGGAGTCTACTATTCCCTTGTAATGCAGCAGGTAAAGGCAAATTTATTTACTTTCTTTCTCCATTTCACAAAGCTGTCAAATGGTTGGTGGAGTAATTTTCTCTCTAGTTCCTGCATGTTATCCAGCTGGCAGCTGCTCAGTTACTCTAGTCTGGGCATGGGCACAGGCTTGGAATTCTTGGGGGTTTTACCCATAATGTTTCATATTTATGCAATCCAATATGACAAAAACATAAGTGAGTTTAGGGCACAGACTGCATATTTATGGCATAACCATAGAGGTGTTAGATTCCAGGTGGATTCCATAGATGGCTTTAAAGGAAAAGAGGGGGACAAAATCAAATAGTCTACTGCTCTGCAATTGTAGACTGAAATATATGTGGCCTATAGACAACTACAGTTACACAATTGAAACAGTAGTATTCAGGAGAAAAAAAAAGTCTTTTTTCTAGTCAAAATGCCTTGTAAATGTATATCCTGAATTCTCACTAGGGTTATAACAGTGATGTTCAGGATGGTGGCACATCAGAAGATAGTGAAGGCTCAGGAGCTGAGGAATATGAGGAAAACATAAATCCTGTAGAAGAGTTGAGTCTTCAAAATCATTTTGAAATCTCTGTGATGCCAGAGAAAGGCAGCATACGAAGAAGATCCAGCCGATACAAGAGCAAGAGGAGTTCATCTAAAAATCCCTTTGGACAAAAGAAGAAAAAAAAGGAGGTGGAGGTTGGTATTAGAACTTCAGTTTAGAATTTTAATTATAAGATGTAAGCATAAACAAAACCCACATAACTTGGATTACATTTAGATAGCTGTCTTTTCTGCAACATTTACTCATGTGATATTGCAGTCAGTACTCACCAGACTGAGGATAATTTGTCTTAACAAAGACCTTATTTTAATGCTACTGAGTTAATGTGGAACTTGAAAAAAATTGCTATTGGTTTGTACATTGCTTTGTACATTTTAAGAGAATTATTTCAGTGGTACAGATTTTTTTTAGTTCTTTATTTTAATTCTATCTAATTGAAGCTAGTTATGAGATTTCATTTGCAAGATTCTTTACTCCCTGGTACTTACTGTTGCAAATATGTTGGATAATATAATCCCTGGAGTGTGCGTACCCAAATTGAGGGCACTTTCGAGTATCATATTACATTTATGTCAAGCAAAAAAACAAAAAAGAATTGAACCCCTGTCATTTTGAAGAACATTTCCATTAAAAGAGATGTTTCTCCTTCTGGTTTAGTATATGCTTCAGTTTTGCAGGGTATTTACAGATAAAACAACTTGATTGACATAATCAATAAAAGTCATGTAGGAAGTTTGGGGTTAAGAAAAATTATTTTATTTCAAAGTTGAATAAAACTTGCTCATAGCGTCAAAAAGAGCAGATTTCTAGTGCATTCTGGAACAGACTTGAGATGAGCAGCTCAACAGAAACTTGATTTTGTTTTCTATTTTGTAGTACTTTTTTCATTAAACATATTGGAAGAGTGATTTGATATATTAACGTTGCTTGCATTTTTTGTTTAGTTTTTGGGGGTTTTTGCCTGATTTCAAGACCTTTGCAGTGAAGAACTAAAATATAAATTCCAAAGTAAAAGCATTAATTCTTCTAAGTCTGTGGTAGTTAGGATCTCATCTGTAATAAATATTTTAAATAATTATTAAATTCTTAGTATGATTTTATCTGTAGATTTTCCTCCTCTCTAAAATTCATCTTCCAGCTAATGAATATTTCAAATAGCAAGAACAAGCTGGACCCATTCCCATTATCATATAAAATGTTGTATAACTTCAAAAGATACTTTTTGGCTGTATATTAATACTGCTTAAGACCTTAGAGGAAATAGTGGGTGTTCATGCTCAAGAATACAATATTCATCACATTCAGAAGAAATGAAGTCAAACATCCAGCAGCTGTAATTATTTCAGAAAAAAATCAGCCCACTTTTAGAGTTGAGATTTAGCCACCTTCATTCAGCATCTAAAAAGCAAGATAAAATAACCAGGAAGCAAGAGCAAATTGCTTATAATCCTGACTAATATTTTGCCTCATTTCTGATGCTTTCATTATTTACTTTTCCAGAAATATCCCTTTGGAGGCATAAGCACTTAAATAAAGTGGTAGAGCAAGACAGAACATTTTTTGTGCCTTGAAAACACAAACAGGCTAACTGACTCTAACAAATGCCTCGTTCCTGGCTTTGGTAATGATTCATTGGATATAGTTTGCCAAAGAGAAAAATGACCTCTCTACCCAATTGTTCTACTGCCAGCCCACTGGTATTTAGCTGAACTGGAGGGGCCTTTTCTGTCCTCTGAACTGTGAGATGTTCAGTTCTTTATAATGATTGAAATATTAGTTACCATTCATGGTGACCAGTCCTTCTGACTTTCAGTGAACTGTCCTGGCCCCTCTCCCCTCATGACTTAGCCTTTTGTTAAGTTTTTTGCCTACACATTTTTACAGTGCAGTTTGTGTTCTAGGACATGAAACAGCAAAGCAGCAAATCTCCAGCATGTTTGCTTGATCTGAGTGCACAGAGAGGGCTTTCAGTATTTTACGAAGACTGTTCACTGCTCAAGGCCTAATGAACACCCACTGTCTGGAGAATTTTATTTTCTCTTTCCAAGGAAAACTCACAACTTTCTCCTGTAGGAAGAAAATCTCCCTGCTGTGCCTTACTTAAAAATCTTGGCTCTGAACAAACCTGAGTGGTTCTATGTACTGCTGGGAGTGATTGCTGCTGCTGTCATAGGTGCAGTCCACCCTACATTTGCTGTTATATTTGGAAAAATCATTGGGGTAAGTTTTTTAGTTGCGGGTTTTGGGGTTTTTTTTGTTTCTTTCTTTTGGGGGTTTTTGGGTGGGGGGTGGTTTTTGTTTTTGTTCTTTTTTGTTTGGGTGGGGTGTTTTTTGCAACTAGAAGTTGCAGTCCTGAGCTTTCTTCATGCTCAACCATTCACTTCTTTCCATGTTAGTCTCTGAGTGGGATTAACTCGTATAAATACATCCATTGAAAAATGTTGAAGGGACTCTAGAAGCAGAGGATGGTGGAACTGCGTCTAACTAGCTGGGGAAAGGAGGCACGTTGATGGATCTGGGAGAACAAATTAGTGCAATGTAGGTTAAATGGAAAGTTGGACTATCTTTTGGGTCCTCAGCAGAAAGTTGACTGCAGACTGATTTTAGAATCCAGGATACTTGCTAAAAGAAATTAAAGTAGGCAGACAAGCTTCTTGAGATGAAGGCTGGCTTATGTAATGGATGCTTGTCTATGTACTCATTTTTGTGGGTTTTTTCTTTTCATAGGCTTTTCAAGAAAGAGATCCAGAAAAAAGGAGTAAAAACACTGTATTGCTTTCTTTAATATTTCTTTTACTTGGAGTGATTATCTTAGCAGCGTACATAATCCAAGTAAGTGTCACTACACTGAAATCTTAAAAGCTCTGACCTTCCAGCAGGCTGCAGGTATAACTCATATCAACACAATCTGAGAAGTAAAAAACCAATCAGAGCTTACAAAAATATGCACAAGTGCCAGGGTCTTCCTGAGATACGTAGGATTAATATTTACCTAAAGACATAGATCTATATTTGCTCATGGTTTAAATAATCCACTGAAGGAAATGTTAATTCAACATGATTGAAATCAAAGTTGAGGGTCCAGCCTTAAAAGTCAAAGTTAATACTGATATTTCTCACTGACTAGTCTATAGGGTCTTGCCAAAGCAAGTATAAAGCAGACTCAATCTTTCCATTGCAGACAGTGCTTTTCATACCATTGAGTAAATTCCATCATTTCCTGCACTCTTAAAGCTTGCAGAAAGCACTGCGTGCTCTCTGATGTCCACATCATAAAAATCCATCGGAATGACTGCTGTGAGTGAATGTTTCTGGTCACAGACAGGATAGGGAAGCCAATCACTAGACAGGTTGATTTATACTGTAGTGCTGCTGTCTGTGTGTGCATGATTGACCAGAAAAGTTTAATCTCCCTTTGCTTGGGGTGGTTGTGATACAAGAATGTAATATATAGATGCCTTCTTTGCTATGTTGCTTCCTTCTTGTGAGAAAATCAAGTTTCAGGTTCAGGAATGTGAATGACGCTTTTCCCAGGACATACATATTCACAGGGGGTTGCAGGTGTGATGGCTTTTGTTGAGCTTCTTGGTATGATTGCTTTTGTTGTGCAGATTTATAAACAGTTACAGCATCAGATAAGAAAATGTGACTGGTTTTCCTCCCCCAGGGATTCATGTTTGGGAAGTCTGGGGAAACCCTAACAATGAGACTGCGCTCTTTGTGCTTCAGAGCATTACTTCAGCAGGTATGAATTAGGCAGTTACGATATCAAGAGAGAAATGGGTGTGGACAAGAACCTGTGTGTTTGTAGAAACATATGAAAGGGACTGGTAAATTGGTGACTGGAAGAAAAAAGAACCCTACCATAGCCTTTGCAAATAAAAAATCTTCTTTTCCTTTCTGTATGTACAAATCCTTGAGGGTCCCTTCCAACTCAGGATATTCTATGATTCTGTAGCTGATGGATAGGTAATTTGTAAGAGAATAGTTAACCTCTTCAGGACCAAGGAATGTCTAAGTAAATGGAGGTTATAATAAAAGTTTCTTAATAGGTATGTTCAGGAAAATATCATAGCCAAGAACACTTTGATTACAACCAATTCGATGTCCACAAAATAATAATATTTTTAAGCTTTTTCTTTTAATTTATTTGGAAATGCTGATTACACAGACAGAATATTCAATTAGACATCCTGTTTTGTATTTTCATGTAATTTTTTGAAACAAAAATCAATATCTTTTCTTGCAGGAGATTGGATGGTATGATGACCAGAAAAATGCTGTTGGTGTTCTGCTAACTCGTCTTGCTACAGATGCTTCCCAAGTTAAAGGCGTATGTTGATTCTTTTATGTGTATTTTTCAAATGTCTTTTTCCTTACAAATATTAATTGCAATTGGCAAGGAACTCCAAGATTATTTCAGAAAACAAAGTAGGAAATCTACCCCACAGACTGGTAAATGCCTTTACACAGCATGCTACAGACACAATGGAAATGGTTTCTCATTGATAATTTACAACTATCAAAAATCCAGCTGATGTTCATGTACCTTTCATGTACCTCCCTGCAAGTCTTTAAGCTAAATATATAACAACTGTAGAGCATTTCACTGTGCAAAGTGAAATCTGCATATATATGCTTGGACCACAGTCACTGGACCCTAGGTTTTTACATCATCTTATGAGTGTCCCCTGAATGCCACAAAGAGGTTGCATTTGCAAAGGATACAAACCCTTACTCACCTGAAGGTGAGTGAAGAGAATTCTTCTTCCCATTGCCACAAAATGTGCTTCACAAACAGTAAGAAATAGACTAGCACAATTTAAAAATACCACAGAGGACAATGGCCAAGGAAGGGAACTACTCAAGAAGCTGGTGTAAGACAGGTGGCCACTGGACACTGCTGAGAGAATATGGCAAATTCTGCACAGTTCCTTCAACTTCTCACCTCACCCACAGAACCTGACAATCTGCCAAACATTTCTCTTTCTTTCTGTCTCTTTGTGGGGAAAAGCAAATCACTGCAAGACTTGTGGGGAAAGGTTTACTAGTGTATTTTTTTCCCCTTCATATTTGTACATCACTAATCCTTTAATCCTTGCACTTTTCAGTGTCCATAGGTTTTTGTTTCTCTCCAGCCCTCCTTCATTGTGGGCTTGCAGGAATGAAATAGTCTTTGACAAAATTTAGTCATCTTCATCTTTAAAGATTGTTTGCTTCAGTGGCAATGAAGTCTATCACCCTGTCAGGGCAGTAAAAAGGAGGGGTGCACACAGCTCCCTAACTACAAAAAACAACTAAGGCATGAATGGATCTCCAGAGCTATTGTGATGTCTGGAATACCAGACATCAGTAAGTCAGTACCATGCCTCATGCCGCACTGGTTGATGTTTCCAAATCCATCTTTATGTGCAACCCCTAGAACATATGGCAACAATTCACCTTGGCATTGGTTTAATTGATAATATTTTAAATTTATGGAACAAGAAAAGTCTTTTAAGGGCAGGAAACCCTTTGGCAAAAGAAAGAAGAATATTTGCTTCCTACCCAAGAGTTTTTGTTTTTACCACCATGCCAAGGTCTGGAAGATGAACTATTTCCACAGGACTATTTGCAGAAGTTCTTTCTGCAGATCAGAGCCCACCTGGATGCTGGATGCTAATCAATGCTCATTTAAAAAAGGTTTTGGTGAAAAGGTTATACAGGCTGGGAGGAGGTGAAAATTCTTCAGTCGGAGTTAGTCTTTCCTACTCATTTCCCCCCTGAGATAAAACATTTCTGCAGGGTGCCCAAATTCGGATTTCTTTGCTCTAAGAACACAACCTCAAGTGCAGCAATGTAAGAAGCTGAGGATGAATTTTTCACCACTGTAAGTGTGGAGGGTCTCAGTGGTTGGCTGCTGTTAGAACCAAGCCACTCTTGCCTACTGCTGGACATCGAACTGCCAACTCGCCCTACTCTCACAGTGGTCACAATTTTCTCTACCTTGGGTAGAGTGTGAAGTCCCAGATGCATTTCATTAAACAACTGTCATGTCCAACTCTCCAGACTACAATACCTCCTGAAGGCCTGAATGCTGGCAGGTGTGAGGAATCCCTAGGAATGGTTACAGAAGTTGGTGCATAATGCCCACACACGTGATTGCACATGGCTTCATTTCTCAGCCCAACCTTTGGCCTCGATTACAGCAATTTGAAGTTGTAATTTAAGCAACAAAAATGAAAAAATCTAATTACATATATTTGGGGGGTTTCTGGGGTTTTCTTAGGCAACTGGAAGCCGACTTGCACTGATGACTATGACTGTCTTTACCCTTGTGACTGCCATCATTATTGCATTTGCATACGGCTGGCAGCTAACTTTGCTTGTCTTGGCCTGCATTCCTTTTATTGTTGGTGCAAATGCTGTGAGTGCCAGCTCTATGTCTGGTCATGCTGCAGAAGACCAAAAAGCTTTGGAAGAGGCTGGAAGAGTAAGTTCTTCAGTTTTAACTACAGAGTACTGTGTGAGATCACCTATAAGGACAACACTGTAGTTATACTATAGCTGACTCAATTGTCCAAGATAAATGAAGGGTGTTGAGAGGAATATTAATATATCTTCAAGAACAGCAAAATACAGATAACACAAACCATCTGCAAATTAGAATATAAAAATGTATTTGAAAGCCTCAGTAGTGGATTTCTGGGCCGTGGCAGATGCAGCAGAAGCAGCCCCAGCACTGGTGCCTAGGGTGAGCAATGTGGCTCTGCACTGTTCTGCTGCAGCCAGAAGTGTTTGCAGCATTGATACCTTTCTATTCTGTCATAAAGGCAAGCCATTAATGTGCTCAAGAGTTTCAGGGCACTGCCTTCACTCACCTGATAGTGCTCTTCTAGGAGACAGAAATAGTCCGTGCAAAAGAGCAAGCTGTGTCCAGATTACTAGTGCTTGTCCCCATGTTATTAAATTTGGTTTAATTCTTGAGGGCCACAACCCATGGTTAATAAAGACACTGCTGAAGAATACTTTCATTGCTTAGGACTTTTCTTCATCTTCATCACTACTCTTAAACAAGCACATTCTGATCTAAAATAATAAATGCTAGAGAAGAAATCTAGTGTTCAGAAGATAGCTTGAAGATTGCAGTTGTAAGAGACTACCTCTTATTTGTTTAATCTCTTTGTTTAGATTTCAACAGAATCCGTTGAAAACATAAGAACTGTAGCTTCACTGACCAAGGAAGAAGCATTTTATGAAAGATATGTTGCTTGTTTGAATCATACATATAGGTGGGGTTTTTTTCTTTACAGTGCACTTTAGTCTTTCAGATTTACTGTAAATACCTTTCTTGGAACCTAGCCAATACCCAAAAGACTGGGAAGAATATCAACAGCTGTTCACATATCTTTGGAATTTGTATAATCTCTATCTTTTAATATACATTATTAAGTGTAGAGTGAAAAAAATATTTGCAGGATTTGTCTTTTATTATGCAAACACTTAAGAAGCTGCATTCTCTGCACATGTGTTATAGAATATTGTGTTTGCCTACAATATGGGATATATGTTCACTCTATGTCAGTGTATTGCACTGATGCTACTTAACTTAGGAACTAACAGTTCCATCACACCCTTTATAGCATAAATAAGTTTTATTCCCCTCATATGACTTTGAAACCTTAAAAAGAACTTCATACATTTCCCTTGTTTGATCCACTACATCCCACTGTCTTTTCTCTGCTGAAATGCATTTGAATCATTACAGTTGCCAGATGTTTCTAGCTCCATTTTATTTAAATAAAATACCCCAAAATCGAAATTGCTTCTAATGTAAAAGAAGGAATTGAAAGTGATGTATTGCACAATCTGTCCTCGACCAAAATAGTGTTAAAATTCAATGTCTGGTGAGCTGCTAAGAGCCCAGATTTGGGCAGGATGCTTGCTTGGACTGTCACAGGTCTGATTTACAGCTCAAACTAGAAAGGAGATTTCCTCTTCCTCTGAGAGCATCCTAAACAATGAGGACAGAGAGTTCACCAGATTGTTATTTGGTGTGTTTTCAATTAGCTACACAGAATGAAATGCTTCCAGAGGGATAGATTGAGAAATCATGGTATAGTCTGAATTCTAGTGGGGATACCCAGCAATGTATCTGTGCTCCGCTCAGATGGGATGAGCTGATGGAAGCCTGCAGGCAGCTCTCAGGCCAGGCTTAAGCCTAATTGTTTTCTTAATAAAATGGGTCATATGGGGTAGTTATTAACTTATTTCATTTTAACTAACTGCTCTAGTGACCTGTCCTGCTATAAAAGCAAAGGAAGGGGATTCAATTTAACATGACTGAGGATCAAGGTTTTCATTGCTTTCTGTCCTAAGGGTGGTTCTATGTCCTGAAGCCAGGGGCTCTTAGGGTCTGGCAAGGATTGTTTGTGAGTGTGTGTGTTGTGGGCTGATTTGTTGTGGTTTTGGGGGTGAGCTGGATTGCTTGAAGATTTTATTCCAGAAGTCTGGCTATCCCCCAACCAGTGTCTGTTGTTTCTCTTTTACAAGTCATTTATGGAAAGTCTCTTCTTTTATCAGAAAATCTCTGAGAAAAGCTCCTTTCTATGGATTTACCTATGGAATAGCTCAATGTTCAGAGTACTTTATTAATGCAGCAGTCTTCAGATTTGGAGCATGGCTCATTGCTAATGGTCTGACCAACTTTGAAAATGTCTTTATGTGAGTATACTTTATAAAACAAAAAAAGATCAAAATTAGTACGCAGTGTAGTGATTTCAATGCATGCAGATTATTTTATCAAATTACAGAGGTAATGGGGTATGGGAATCCAGGAATTCAGTCTGGTTGGAAGATTTCTTTGGGCATAAGGGCTGTTTTGGGGAAAGGTGCTCCTTTGGACAGCGAAACAGCAAAAGTGAGCAGCAAGATCAGCATATCTACTCTGGAGAAGCCTTTGCCCTTTGACGTCCCTTGCAGGCAGAGGGTGTTGAAAAGAAAAGTGATATGATACTGCTGTCCAGCTATACAGTAGCTATGGGAGCAAGCTGACCTTCCTAGTACTGGATGACATCTTGGAGTGTGAGGAACTCCAGAAACATCATAACCTAAAGATGCTAAAAAGCTTTATTCTGAAGGTATGTTTTATGCAGTGGAAAGCGAATGCATTGTTCCACCTGGAATGAATCATGCTTTGTCCTTTGCTTTTTAGAGTCTTCTCTTCTGTCATATTTGCAGCTATGAATGTTGGGCAGTCTTCTTCCATGGCACCAGACTACGGCAAAGCTCGAGTGTCAGCTCAAAGAATCTTTCAGCTTTTGGACAGAAAACCTCTAATTGACAGTTACAGTGAACAAGGTGAAAAATTGGTAAGGGTTGTGTTATTTTGCATGGGAGCTTGGCAGGATATTGGAGATCTGTTCCTTTGGGGTTTGGGGTGAATTTTTTTGGAAGGAGTGTTCTTTATTTCACAGGAAAAAATGTTGTAACAAACTAAATTAGCAATTATTGTCAGGAATTGTATTCACAGGTTACACCCTAAGAAACTGGCACCTTTCATGACACCTTAAGAAATAGGCACCTCTATTTCTTAGGGTGTCACAAAAGGATTCTGAATTAGGCTGACCTACTTGTGACTTGAAAGGAGCCTACAAGAAAGATGAAGAGGGACTTGTTACAAGAGCATGTAGTGACGGGACAAGGGGGAATGGCTTCAAACTGAAAGACAGTAGACTCAGATGAGATACTAGAAAATCATTCTTTCCTGTGAGGACGGGATGAGTTGCACAGAGAAGCTGCAGATATCCCATCCCTGGAGGTGTTCAAGGCCAGGTTGGATGGATCTCTGAGCAATCTGGTCCAATGAAAGCTGTCGTTGCCCATGGCAGGGGGGGTTGGAACTAGATGTTCTTTAAGGCCCCATCCAATCCAAACCATTCTATGGTTCTGTCAAAAGGCAGACACTATATAGTGGCACTGACTTATTTAGGGACCATATTATTTCTGGGTTTTAGACAAAAGTGTATGGCCTTTAAGGTAGTTTTTCTCTAAATGATTAAAAAAATATTTTTCATTCTACTGACTCACAGTATAAATGGCTTCAGGAAAACACTGATAATGTTACTTCCAATAAAAAGTTTTGTTGTCTTTGTAAGAGTTTATAGGAGAAATAAAATACTAATGCATTTTCCTAACTATTATGTAAATAAGATAGATTAGTTCCTTTACAGACAGGCACTTTGCCAAAAGCCATCCTATTCCATCTGTGGAAACTTTTACAATTAAAAATATGCTCTTGTGAAGTCAAAATAAGCTTAATGAATAATTTAGTTTGCTCTAAAGTTGGGGGAGGAAAGACAACAATCAAAAACCAATAAAAAGTGAAAATCAGAAAATACTCAAAAATCCCCAGTGAGCCTTGCCTCTAAACCAAAATTGTCATTAGGGGGCCTG
The DNA here is from genome assembly GCF_000277835.1 of Geospiza fortis. Taxonomy (NCBI): domain Eukaryota; kingdom Metazoa; phylum Chordata; class Aves; order Passeriformes; family Thraupidae; genus Geospiza; species Geospiza fortis. Next base: position 6,030,468 of record NW_005054333.1, on the reverse strand, counting down.
ACCTCAGCACTTGTCAAATTTCTGCATGTAATGCTTTCAAATTACATGTTCTAGAAGGATTACAATGGCATATCCAGGTTCATCTAAATTTAAAATTAACCTCTCATGCAGTTTTAGAAGGTAGCTCCTACTCAGGAAGACATAATCCAGTTTTCTATAACTTCAAGCTCATATACAGGATTTTCAGCCTTTAAAGTTCTGAGCATGCTTGCATATTTTCTTGAACCAGGCTTCTCTGACACAGACATTGAAAGATTTGGCAGAAGGTCTCCAGTAAAATAAAACTGAAGTGAAAACATTTTTATTGTAGACTGGACTTAACTGCCAGTGATGACTATGACTTAGCAAAGAAAATGTTTGAGTCCATCAAATTAGGTTAATACCTGCTGTGAGAACATCATGTTAGTAGTATTGCTGGCATGTACAGGGGGCTGGCTCATACCCCAAAGAACAGGACAGCCTTGGCGTGTTCCCCCTTTCTTCTACTTGTGCTTAAATATCAACCTGCCTAGGATGTCTAATTAACTATCACTGCTTTTTTAAACACAGCTTGTCCTTTGTGCTCGTGAATAACCTACTGAAGAACTTAGCTGTGCTATCTTAATCTCTAATTTTGACCATGTGTTACATTTGTTCAAATTGTGCTACCTGCAGGGCAAGATCAGGAAAGCAAATGATACAGTTTATGTCACAAGAAGTATCTCAAATAAATCTATTAGAAATGAAAAATCTGGATATTTTCTAATCTTCTTAAGAAGGTGGTTGAGCACTGGAACAGGCTCCCCAGGGAAGCTGTCACAGCACCAAGCCTGACAGAATTCAAGAAGTGTTTGGACAATGCTCTCTGGCACATGGTGTGATTCTTGGGAATGGTGCTGTGCAGGGCCAGGAGATGGACTCTGATCCTGGAGAGTCCCTTCCACCTCAGTTTATTCTGTGCTTCTGTGATACTCTTTTCAAAGATTAAGTGAAAAAATAGACACAAGAGATGCAGAAAACTTCTCCAGAAGAATGCTGTGACTTGAAGATCATCCTATAACTAGTGATACTATGCTCAGTCCAATATGTCATTTAAAAGAATTTCAAAAGCACTTTTGAAAACACCTTCCCAAACTTTTTTGGATCTCTCACTTTAATAACCAAGTCTTAACAAGTGTTGTTATAGTTAAGGCTAATAATGTTAATATGAGCATGTGAACTCTCTACTCCTTTTCAGAGCCATTTTGAAGGCAACATTGAATTCAGAAACATCCATTTTGTATATCCAACAAGGCCAGAAGTTCAGGTTTTGCAAGGACTTAATGTGAAAGTTAAAAAAGGACAGACTCTGGCATTAGTAGGAAGCAGCGGCTGTGGCAAAAGTACATCCATTCAGCTCTTGGAGAGATTTTATGACCCTGTGGAAGGACAAGTGGTAAGAATAGATTTGTGTGGCTATTAATAGTAATTAGATCTACAGAGCTCTTTATGTGCCAAGGTTTCCGAGGCTTTTGACAAGCCTGTCAGTCCCTCTGTTGAGATGCCTTTTTTTAGAGGTGTGAGTTAGAGGCTGTGCCTCCAGTGGATCTGTAGATGATCCCCAAACCGCTGTCATTGCCTGGCCTGGGCATTTGCCGCATGTACCAGCAGTGGCATCCATGCTGGCACAGGGTGCATCCTCAGGTCACAGATCTTGCCTGGGAAAGGAATGACCAGGTCTGACTGCATTTCTTCCCCAAGGCTCCTCACACCCTGGTCAGACAGGGGCATAACACTAATGTATCTTGCTTGTCAGTGTGTAAGTTTTCTTGCTGATATGAACTAACACATTAGGGACAGATATATGCTTCAGATAACACAAATGTAATAGATGTCATTGTTTCATCATCAGGAGGTCCCAATGGGCTTTTTGATACAACCCTTGTTAATGGGTATAAAAAAGTGGAAAGAAACCTCCTTTGGAGGTTGCAAGATCGAAAGGCCTACAGCTGAGGATATTTATTGTTGTGCTCAGCTCCTTAAGGGGCAAGAGGCAGCATTTCCCATGAGCTTCCTGGTGCTCCTTGTGGTCAGTAGGGCTGGAAGAACCACAAGAACCACCTGTTATCTGCAGGTTGTTTCTGCTTGCTAGCAAATGGAAGCAAAACACAAAATTAAAAACTAATGCAGGAAACTATTTTGTCTATTCCGCTGGTTCATTTTCATTTAGCATGCAAAATTTTACCTGATTACATCTGGTAAAATAACACATAATGGGCTTTGTCTTAGAATTTACACTTCCTGTTTACAGCAGATATGTGTGGATGAGCTCAGTAGCCAGCTTGGCATAATGTTTCTGTTGCTTTTTCTAGCTAGCAGATGGATTTGATACCAAATCTCTACATTTACAATGGCTGAGGTCCAGGCTGGGCCTGGTGTCACAGGAGCCCATTTTGTTTGACTGCAGCATTGCTGAAAATATCCAATATGGAGACAACAGTAGGGTGGTTAGTCAGGAGGAAATTGAAGAAGCAGCTAAAGCAGCAAATATTCATGCCTTCATTGAAAAACTGCCAGAGGTAAGAGACAGTGATCTTCTCTTCACAGTGAGATCATATACTTGAAATAATATAGAGATATCAAGGCAGTGCTCACTTTTGTTTTCCCTAATATAATAACCTTTATGTTTTTAAATGTCAGTGTTTCAAGCTTAAAATCCTTTTTAGTTTGTTGAAAAAAAAGCCAATGTTTTCATAATTACAGTGGTATACAGCCCACAATATTTGAGGAAGTGAGGAGAGGGAAATGAGAGGATGTTCTATGTATAAGTAAGTGCTCATAATAATTTTTTTCCATATTTTTCCTTTGACAGCAGAAACTCTTCAAGTTACTCTGATAAAGACATCTTATTTTTCTAAAAAAATTTAGTAAAATAGTCTATTTCTAACTGAATGGATATGCATAGAGAGTCTTTCTTAATAAATACAAAGGGGCAGTAAATCAAAAGTGAATAGCATGGCGTTTGACCTTCATGTTTGACAAGAATTTGGTTCTAACAAGGAAAAATGCTTTGATAGCTTGTTTTCACTGTAGTTCTAGGTACCTGAAACTGAGGCAATAATGCTGAAAAATATTTCATTTTCATTACTACTAATAATGTTTGAGATTCTTAATTCACAGGCAATGCAACTTCAAATTCTTTGTGAATATGTCAGTAAGAATTAAATCGTTAGTTAATCTTATGAACATACGCTCTTTGGATGCCTCACTCTGGTACCATTCAAAACCTATTCCAGCCTTTGAGGGAGTAAATTTTCAGACTGGCTATGAGTATGTGTGGCTGTATATATAACTGCTTGTACTAGAGATGTTTATAAAGCCTTAGCTTTCTTAAAACCACTTGCACTATTCTTTCTTTCAAGATGAAAATGCTTAACTTTTATAGCCGGGAATAAATTTTATTTCTCTAATCTTCCTTCTCTAAAAGTATTCCCTGGTGATCTTTTTTTTTTTTTTAATATCCAGAAATATAATACACGGGTGGGTGAGAAAGGGACACAACTTTCTGGAGGTCAAAAACAAAGAATAGCAATTGCCCGTGCTTTGGTTCGTAATCCTGCTGTTCTGCTTCTGGATGAAGCTACCTCTGCTCTTGACACTGAAAGTGAAAAGGTGAGTGATTGTTATGTGAAATGCTTATGCCTATGTACATGGCTAGTTGCTCTCTGTAGAATAAAATTAAAGCAAACATGCTACAAATGCTCAATTGTGAAACAAGTCAGGTGTATCACAGTAGCTTTTTCACCTGAAAGGTTTGAATTGAACTCTAGTAGAAAGATGTTTATATTTACTGAATAAAAAGTAGAAAAAACCTGAAACTTTAAGTATAAAACTCCACATTAATCTGATACATGTCAGTTTTCTTCCTATCAGATGTGTTTGATAGAAAATACTGAATTTGTCTTCTGACCCAAGCTGGGAGCCCAAGAACCCACTTCTCCATGTTTCACGTTTGTTTGATCAGGCTCACTGACCTCAGCGAGAAATCCTGTTGAGAAAAGGTCTCCCATGTGCACTGACCTATATATCTGTGGGGCATGTGATAAGAGAGTGAGGAAATCAAAGGTAGTTCCTAGGACAAGGGAAGGCTTTTCAGGTGCTAACAGTATTGCTGTGTTCTCTATGGACAGATTGTCCAGAAAGCGCTGGATAACGCCCGGCAAGGTCGGACCTGCATCGTCATTGCCCATCGCCTGTCCACCGTGCAGACAGCCGACATCATCGTGGTGATCAAGAACGGCAGGGTGGTCGAGCAGGGCACCCACAGCCAGCTGCTGGCCAAGGAAGGACACTACTATGCCCTTGTAAACGCACAAGTTTCTAATTAGTACTACTTGCTGAATTGTTGGGGTTTTTTATTTTGTTTTGGTTTTTTTATGGGAAGATGTTAAAATCTCTACAGAGGATTACTGTGGCTGTACTTGTGCTGACTGAGCAGGACCTGTGTTGCAGCCTGGTTGCTGTATCCAGTGTAGCCCTTGGCCCACATATCCATGGGGATGAGCAGTACGTTCCTGGTGCTGGGTCACAGAAGGGGCACAGAGGAGTCCTAGGGACTGAATGTGTTGAGCAGTTTGGTGTGTGACATGCTCTGCAGGGTGTCATACCTGGTGTAGTCTCAGCCACAGCTCAGGTGGGTACCCTGCTCTCCCTGTCCCCCCAAACCCTGGCCCATAGCAGCTGCCATAGGCCACGGTGATAACAGAGTATGGGAGCAGTTAAGCATCATGGATAAACAAAAAGCTGATGTTTGTGATTGCTCTTTGGGTTGCTTCATCAGCCAGATGAAGTCATAAAGTCTTCTTTAGTTAAAGATGATTATCACTGAAAACTGAGATTCCAAAAATAATTACATTAAAGAAAAAGATATTGATGCATGGGTTTGGTTTTTCCCCTACTTTATGCCACATTTCTCATATTACTGTGCTTCACACACTTCTTAGTTGTTCAATACTCTAATTCAGACAATAATTACAATAGTTACAACCTTTCCATATCAAAATAAACTTCATAAAAGATACCATTGTTTTGTTTAGTATTTTTCAAATGCTGACCTAACAGAATTTAGTCATTCTTTGTATCCATCAAGATAATTTCAAAAGTTTTGTGGGGAGCTAGGATGGCATCTATTGGAGTGGAATCCTGTCAGCCATGTAAACAGCTTTTCTTTAAAATAAAGAAAAAAGGAAAAGTTGTTTTCAATATAAGTTCCTTTCTTTTTAATAGGCATAATACTTAGGGTGATGGTTTAGTAGCGGACCTGATAGTGTTAGGTTAACATTTGGACTTGATAATTTAAAGGGTCTTTGCCATTCTAAATGAGTTTATTATCCTATGAATAATTTCAAAAAAAAATTTAAGTGTTGGCAAAGCTTGTTTATACATGTGCTCTAATAATTTTTTAGTCCTCTGATATATTCCTCAGGCTGCTGCAAGACATCCTCCTTTAACTGTTGAAGAATATGTACTATGTAGTCAGAGTGACTCAGCAGCTGGGGTTTTTTGGCTGGTTAAACCCAATTGCAGCATTTCAATTTTCCAAGGTTTTGCACGTGGCTTTGGGTTAGGATTTATAGCCTGGAGCAACCTGCACTACTTTATAATTTCCAGATTGCAGCAGACAAACTTACAGTAATTACCATCTCCTTTGGTCATTTCAATTATTTTCCGGTATCAGGACCTGCAAGGGGAATAAAACACACACACAAAAAAATCTGATCTCAGATTTGCCAAAATAAATTCAGTTGTTCTCCCTAAGAGTTTTTCTCAGAGACTGTTTCAAGAGGAATTTTTACTCATTCAGGCATCCCTCTTGTGTGATCTCTTAATTTTCTTGTGATAGGCACATACTATGGAACTGCTGCCCTTATTACATTTCCAGTTACCTAATGTGGGCTCCAATTAATTCCCTTTGCCCTGTTTTTTTTTCCTACACTGCAGTTAACTAGATTTTGATTCTCAGTTTTGAAAATAAAAACGGGAAGTAACCATTACTTTTCTTAGCAGTGGGTAATTTTTGTTCAATTCCCTTTTCCATTACCAGTCTCCATTTTTTTGGAGCTTTCCAGTAGTGGAGGTTGGAAACAGCTCCCCACTCTGAGGCTCTTACCAGGCCTCAACCTCTGTAATAGCCAGCCTGATCCTCAGGGATCTGAGGATGCTGCATCGATGGCCAAAGGGCTGAGGAGGTGTAAACTGCTTTGATAGCTCTTTTGTTCTGCCTCGGGGACACCATGAGCAGAGAGCACCCTTGATGCCATGAAAGGAACCCTCTCCCTGGTGCAGGACCAGCGCACACACCCAGGCCCTGGACACTGCTGTGCCTGCCCACTGGCACACAGATTGAGCTGGGTGACTTTACTGACAACATGAGATCTAAAGAGATAAATATGTTCAGCTGTAGGCACTAATAGCAAACTCTATGCTCTGATAGTTGATTTCAGACCATCCAAATCACCTTTAAGGTTTGGTATGCCCATAGAGCTTGCAAACTCATTAAAAGCAGACCTAAATTAAGAGAGAAATGTACGTCAAAAGCACCTATTTCAGCACCAGGGCCTATATATGATATAGATATCAAAAGAATCAACCCTGACAGAGGATTTGTTGGTGCCACTAAGTAGACACTCAATTTTTCCTTCAAAAACCCGTCTGAATGCTTTCTCTAAAGTCTTCATTATCTTTTCTGGGAAGTTGTATCTTAATAATTCCATAGAAGACTTAGGTCAGTGCTGGCAATAAGCAAGTTTCTGAGCTAAGTGCTTCTCTTCTTCATGAATGAAGCCTTTGGTGTTCCTTGACAAGCACAGGCCAATATGTTCCATTCACCCCTATCCTTGTGGCAGTCATTTTAGGGATAAAATCCCCAGTGACACCAGCAGTGACTCACCATATTATGGGCACATTTGGAGAACACCAACACTTGTGCAAGGTTAGGGGAGACTTTGAATTCTGAGCTGGAATGTAAAGCAGCACAGAGCAAACATTTCAGAAAAAAAATGTCATTATGAACATGTCCTGGTTCTGTCCAGGAAAGGGTTAGTTTTTGCAGCAGCAAGGAGGGGGCCTGGCCAGGACCCAAAAGGTATTCTTTACCACCTCATCATCATTGCTGGGTGTGGGGCAAACAGTTTCTTCTGGGAAGAAGGGGTTCTTTTTGGACAAGTAACTGGTTTTGTTTTAGCAATGCTCCAGCTCTTTAGATGGCCCCCATTTAGGGCTCATCTGCTGCCTGCAACCATGGGAGGAACTCTGGTTCCAGGGAGAAACCAGGGAGAAGCAAACAGCTTCTGCCCAGGGAGAAACAAACAGCTTACCTAAGGGAGACCAACAAGAAAGCTAGAGAGGGACTTTTTACAAGGACATGCAGTGGTAGGCCAAGGGGTGATGGCTTTAAACTGAGAGAGTAGATTCAGAGCAGATATTAGGAAGAAATTCTTTACTATGGGGGTGATAAAGCACTGACATGGGCTGCCCAGAGAAGAATGGATGCCCCTCTCCTGGAGGTGTTCAAGGCCAAGGTAGATGGGGCTGTGAACAAAGTGGTCTGTGGAAGGTGTTCCTGCCCATGGTGGGGAGGCTGGGACTGGATGATCTTCCATGTCCCTTCCAACCCAAACCAACTTGTGATTCCATGGAGAGCAGAAAAATTACCACAGTTTATCTGGACGTCTTGCTGAAGCAGGAAATACAGTGGCAGCTTTTCCAAGGTATTTCCGAACTCTTCTGTTTCTTAATGGATTTGGATAATATTAGAGGAATGTGGTCTGGCCATCACTAGAACTATATCCAAATTGCAAATAAACTGGACAAAACAATGGATAAAAGCCTGTGCTTTAGCTCTTTCTGTGTGTCCCTGCTGCTGCATGTAAACAAACCAGACTTCTGTAAAACACATCTTCTCCATGTCTGAGGCATTAAAGTGTTTCTAAGATCATCAACATAGTAATGAAGAGAAACAGATGGGCAGCAAGGTCACAAACAGCATCTGTGTAGTTTCTGCTTACAAAATGTACTTGAAGAGTTTATATTTTTTAGTCTTAATCCTTAGGTACTTGTAAATGACTGGTAGTTTTAGATGTAAAGGTGGAAAAATCCAGTTGCCTTGTTATGGCTTATCACCTTCCAGCTGCCCTATATATAAGCTTCAGCACACATTGCCCATCGCCCTGACATTTTCCAGAGTTATGGCTCTCCCTGACTGTTCTCTTCCTGTTGCCTGGACTGCTTTTCCTCCTCAAGCACCTTGCCTAGCACACACAACAGATGCTGCACCATGTGCAAAACACAGAGAGAGACTGAGAGGGGAAGTGTCAAAAACAATAGCAAAGCTAAAGGATTACTTTCTAAAATTAACAAAAATTTCTCAGCAGAAAACTAGTCACTGCATTCAGTAAATTAATCACTTACACTGGATTGCTTTCATCTGCCTCTGTGCTGTGCTCTGTTATCCAGAGTGCAAGCAGCTCCCACCTATCTGAAACTCGAGCAATTAGCTCATTTTAGCATTTTACTGCCTACCTGGTTCATCAGCAGTTAAGTCCAGGAACTATTTTCTGAAGTGTATCTTTCCATTTGGAAATATTTTTTTTTGCCCTTATGGAAGCTCACACATCCGCTGGAATTATCCCCAGCCTGCTCAGTGACATCAGTATCACAAGGTCCAAAGCAAACTTGCTGAGCCTTCCTGTATTTCTCCTGATGATGCCAGTCTTTACTGGATGCTTTCACAGAAAGATGTTTTTAAGTCATGTTTGCTCAACAAATAGATTTTGTGGACTTGTTTAAATTGACCAATATACTTTTCATGGCACTGTTCTTTCCATAGGAGTAACATTCTCATTTCTTTCTAGTCCTTATGAACAGAATGTGTTTTTACTGCCCTCTCTCTCTTGTGTTATCCAAAGCAAAACCACCTTGCAGTCAATCACCACTGGAAGAGTCCCTTTTGTTATGGTCCTTGAAGTCTGAAAGAACGACCATATGAATATGGCCATTTTTGTGGAAATAATTGTTCAAATTCACCCCAAGGAGAAAAGGATCCTCTCAGTATTTGATCCAATGTGACCAGCATTCATGGAGAATACACATGTTATCCAAGAGGACAACAAGGGGGAAGGGACATGGCTGTGGGGCACTTACCACTTAACTGCAGACATCTGGGTCTGAAGCAATCAGTCAGATTGCCTTTAAAGCCCTTCTAGTACATGACTCTTCTGTTTCCAAATGTCTGCCTGAACAGACAGTGAACTATGTCAGGGAAGTGCCTATTTCTTACCATAATTGAAAAGAAGAGTATCAGTTTTTAGTCAGAGTATGCATTTACATTTCTGTCATGTGAAGGGAGTTCAACTCCAAATGTTTTATCTTTCTTAAAGAGATCACTCGGTTAGTTTATCAGTCCTGCAAATAATTCTTGGAGATCCTTACCTGGGATCTCCAGGCCTCTCCAGATAGGCACTGGGGAGCCCAGTCTTGCAGCCAAGTGCTTTGAGCAAAAATGCAGTAAACACGGCCAGGTTTTCTTCATCTAGATATTAGGTGTGCAAGAAGCTTTGGAGTGAAGGAAGAACATTCAGGAACCAGGAAATATTTGTTCAGAATGTGTAAAAATGGAAAGGAAGCATAGAGGTTGCAGAAGAACCCAAACCAGCTTTTAACCATGACTGAATTAGGAGAATCTGCATTGTTTCCCTCTTGCATGGCATGTGGAAAATTTTAAACAAGGAGTTAACATTTTCAGGAATCAAAATAGTTGATGTCACCAACATCTACATATAATGCCTTTTATGAAATCACACTAAAAATGATAAGTAGAGTTCCCATTTTCACATCTGTTACTCATATGAACATATCCCCGACAATGCAGTATGCATGTTTCTTCAAACTCAACCAAAAAACTATCACTTTATACAGCACTAATAGTGGTTATAAACCCACTATATGTGTTTATTACAAATGAAGTGTATATCAGCAACGTTGAATATGGAAACAAAATTATAATGGGTGACTTTTATTATTCCAGAGCAATATGAAGAGATATCTGTAATTTGGTCTACTTTTCAGTATTCAGTAATGTAGTTTTAGTTGGAATAAATAGGATTCCCAATATAAGCTTACATTATTTCTTCAATTTCTTATATCACACGTACTTTGAGACCTGGGAAAACTTCTTCCATGAGATGATGACAATTCTTTTGGGACTCAACCAGTGTCATGTTTTAATACTTATTTTATTTTTCTCTTTTTCTCTCTCACTCCATCTATCTTTCTTTCTTTCTCTTTTTTTAGGGTATATCTTAGGGCCTCACTGCAATTATTCACACTCATAAATTTAGATGCATACAGTGATAGTGTATTTTGATTTTGATAAATTTGTCTGCACCCAGCACCACCATTTAATCTTTGGATCTATCACTTCATAATTGTTTTTAACAAATAAACACCATTATGAATATGCTTTTTCTAACAGGAAAATGTCTAATCTGCCCCATTTATAAAAAAGAGGAAAGCTGAAATTTTTCAAATATATGCAAGAGCATACTTAAATGGTTATATAGTTCTATATATATAATATATATTACTGTATACTTATCTACATTGTAGATTGCTTTATGATATGAAGTTTGAAAATTATCCAGGAAAAAATTCAAATTAATCATGGGAAAATTCCATTTGCTGTCAGCATTTTAGTTCAATTTTGCAGAGTCCAAACAATCTTTTTCTCCTGCAAATCTCTCTCATCGAGCTTTGATGATGCAATTTCTCTTTTCAGCTTAGTCAGACTCTGAAGTTCTCCCTTGACTCACATACTGCACTTGCCTGCATGATGCCAGTGACTCACACGTATTTATTCAATTTTTCAGTAGATGAACCATTGTTAGTTTTATGTCTAGGCCTTTTAGCTGTGCCTCCTGAGAAAGCAATTAAACCCCTTGCACTTGAAAAGCCCAGACAGCTCAGACTATGAAAGCAGCAGAGGGTCTGTCCAGCTGCCCCCGGCTTTCATGACAGAAAGTATTATGAAAATGCTACACAACTCAAAACAGCTTATCTGAAAATAGTTACAGCAAAATGAAACCTTTCCTCATCTCTCTGCTTTGCTAGAGGCTTCCTTTCTTCCAGAAAGCATAGTTTTCCTGTGAAGGCTTCATATTTTATTCTTCCCATCCATCCTACAGTTACACATAATTCTTGAACAATTGGGAAACAGAAATGCCCTGCTGCTGCTCAGGACCCCACTCAATGTTAGAAAATACTCAGCACAGAAGAAGCCTAGAAGTGCCAGCCACCATGGCCAACACCCTCACACTGAGTGTCCTTAAAAACTGTGTCAAGCCAATGGCAGCGCCCTGGTCATCATCACACAGTGCTGCCAAGCACCAGTGAAGAAATGTGTTGTGTAGTGATATTTTAAATGCATTTCATTAAAGTTCAGCTTTTTCTGTGACTTCTTTTCATTGTTTTCATCTTGATGGGGAGCATAGTTCACATAAAACTGCATTTTATCCTCTTTCATGTTAAGTACACTCAATCATAATGCTCCTAGGAGTGGCATATTTGCATAAACATCCACAGGTCTTTATAACAGACTTGTGTTAACACTAGTCATATCTTGTCTGAATCTCAGATTTTTAATTAAAAAAACCACAAAGTACAGGAACAGACATTGATTTTTTAATGTTGGATATAAAAGGTTGTGTTCTTTGATTAAAAGTGGTTTGTAAATAGCAGAACATTGCGAAAAATAACCTACTGCATTACATACATAGGCGTTTGGGGTTTTTTTTAATACCAGTAGCTCTATTTGTTTTCCCCAAAATCTGATGGAATTTCCTTCATCTCTACTATTTATTCTCAGACTGCCCCAGGTTTTAGTCAGTGCTTCAGTGGCAAAAGCTGCCACACAGGAAGAAACTAAGGTATCCTGGTAGCTCCATCCTTCACTAAGACTAGCATGGCCCCATTTAGTTGGACATTACTTGAAATAATGTTTCTCTGGAAACAGAGGCTCACAAAAAGTGACCTGCTCTGTTTTATCTACTGTGCAGGGAGATAAAGATGTCCTGATCAACTGTTAGAACTGGAAATGTCTGGGAACTCCCAGTACTGAGATGCAGTTACTGCATGTAAACCTAGTCTGATGGCAAGTCAGAGTCAGATGGGACTTTACTATAATCATTACCATATTTATTATTTGGACAATTGCCTATAAAATGTACCAGCCTTGTTCTGATGAGGCAAGGAAAATCCTGTCCCAAATTAGATCAATCTAACAAAAAAATAAAACAGGAAAAACCCCAAACCTTAAATACTTGAAGTACGTGGATAGGTAAATACGCACAAACAGAAGCGTCTTCAAATCCTTCTCAGAACTCTGCACTATTTTAACCTTTAAAAAACTTGGCAACCATTCAAGGTTGAATTGAATGGTAGTCAGATGTGGGTGTTTTCTGGAAATATTTCATGAGGCTTGAGGCATAAATTATGTTCTACAAGGACATTAGCCATCCATCTTTCCCGTGGCCTTCCTTCTTTCAGCTCATCATATTCTCTTGTCCCATCTTGCTTCAGAATAAATGGCAAGCATGTCAAGAGAGGGGGAGGAATTTCCCCAGGTTGTGAAACGAATGGCACCATCCAGCTTCAGTCCTGTCAGAATGCTTTCAAGCACAAGAAACAAAATAACAACCCTCAGTGTGCCTCTCCCGGTGCTCACCACACAAAAACTGGTTTTGTCATGATGAGGGTCTCTGTGCCCCTCTGAACCTGCCCAGCACAGCCACCACCTGCACTGTCCCAGGGAACACTTGCAGTGCTGCTCCTTCCCCACCCTTCTCCCTTGGGAGACCGCTGGGGTTCAGGGCTGCTGGCAGTGCCTGCATGGACCTTCTGAGCAAGCCTTGGCCCCTGGTCTGGAGGAGGAAGGCTGTCACCTGTGTTTTCATCCTGACTCCTTTTGATTTTCTGATTTTAGCATTTTTACTATTAAAAAACCAACACCCAATTTCCCCTTATTGATGAAGTGCCACCTTTCTTCCTTCCTTAACACAGGTCCAAGAACTCTCAGTACTTTTTAATGCTTCAGCAGATAGTCAAATATTTTTAAGTTGCCATAAATCAATGTTTTTTACCCAAAATAGATCTTGAGCTACATTTTCATGAGAAATTGTCTGGATCCTCAATGCAGGATATATCTGAGTTTCCTGAAGAATAGCAGCATTAACAGAGCAAAGTGATGATACTCAGTCTGCATGTCCAACTTTTGTTATTGGGATGAGAAAGGTTTCAAGGCAGCTTAAGCTTAAGGAATTCTGGCTTCTGATGTAAGTTTAGTAGCTCACATGCTCTAAGAATTAAATTCCAATGATTTACCAGAAAGGTTTTTTTTAACTTGGACTGAGAAAAGGATAATTGGATATAATAGCCCTGACTTAAATTCTCATCTGTTTTTTTCCTTTTTTTATCTTTGAGTATATCTCTTGTGTGTTGAATGAAATAGAATATGACTGGGGAGAGGAAAGAAAAGGAAAACAAACAAAAAATTCAGGAGAGCAAGACCTCTCACCCATTGGGCATTTTTGTGTAATTTACAAGGCAACTTCCTCAGGTCAGAGTCTCATCTTTGGGGATTTTCAACTTCCCCACTCTTGAGGAGAGCAGAGGCTATTGCACATGAGCACACACGGACCCCCCACAGAGAAGTGAACTGTCAGATAAGAGATTGCTTTCCTTCCCTCCAAGCTCCCGGGAAGGTATGCAGTGCACAGAGCAGTGTTTGTATTACTGCTGAAGGGAAGGATTTCAGCCAAAAGAAATTGCCAGCCCTGGCTTTTTAATGAACCATGTGCTGACAGTCTTGGTTGTGAACTGTTACAGATGTGCACTGGACAGTCTAATGAGACACAGGAAATTCAGGAGGCCGAAAAATCTCAGCATTTTCTGCTGTGGTGGTAGTATCAAAACTGCTTGTGCTCTACCTGGCATTGCCAAGCAAAGGGTGCACCAGCTGTCCTTAATCAAAACATTTCCATTTGGGGTAAAGGCACTGATGTGTGTTGATTGCCATAAGGGGGAATAAAAGAAGGGCTGAGTCACTAGTCAAGAATGAGAGCACAGGCAGGACAGGATCCTGCAGTGGCACATTAATTATAGTAACATTTTCTGTGATTCCCCTGCTACATAACCACGGATGCAGGAGCATGACTGGGGGCTGCAGCGGAAAAGGAATTGGCCAGGATGAATGATGTGGCAAGTAAGGGAAAACAAACCCCTGGTGAGAGAACAAAAACCCCTGAAAATTTCTCCTTCCTGCATAGTGGAGTCTCCCGCTGATGTGTCCAGTGAGGAAGAGGCACCTTCTCCCAGTGCTTTAGCAGGGGAGTGCTCTGGTATTTCTCTTAGAGCATGAGTCAGACCAGGGGTTGCCAAAAATACATGCCAAGTCCTGCTCTCAGTTACGTGTGCCCACAACAACTCAGCCCATGAGCAGCATCAACCGAGCCATCAGAGCAGCTGTGGGCTGCTCTGTGCAATTCTGCAGCTCCTCCATTTCACCTCTGTTCTCTCTCTGAAGTCTGATTAGCAACAGGATTGCAGATGGTATTGCTAATTGTCTGGCCTGCAAATTTAATCAGATCAATGAAAGAAGTCTGCTTTTACTGTTATTTGACAGATAAAACTTATTTATAACTATCTAACTGATGAAGAACTAGCCAGCAGATGCCCCAGCTTACTTGCCCTTTGTCATATGGACAGCTTAGATGCAAAAAAAAAGCACAGACAAGAGCCCATGAAACAAAACAGGACACATACACAGATCTTTCCCAGCAGAGCTAACACTTGCCAAAACTGTAAAGCTACATAAGATATGGAACACTGACATCTGTTGGCAAACAAACTGTGTACTGATCTCTGCTTGTTTATTCTGTGGCAATATTTTTAGCTGCATTAGCAGTGCTGTGAGTGCATGGCCCACGCTGTTGCAGTAGCACGCTGCCACTCCAGGGCACAGCCCCACAGACTGGCAGAGCTGCCCTGTAAGGAGCCTCTGGGATAACTTGCCAGTAGGACAATGAAAAATTCAGTCTGGACTGTGAATGGCCTATTCCCTTTGCACAATATGAACTGCAGAGTCCATGTTTCTGCAATCCCCACTCACTGTGGGCCCCCTCTTTTTTAGCTTTTTTTTTTTTTAAGATATTTCTACTTGTGTAAACATTCATTTGTAGCAACAACATTGTTTTGTAACATGCTGTATTCTGGGGAATTCTGGAGAATGCTGTATTCTAGGGAACGACTTCAAGAATCTCTTCTCTCTTGGAAACCCAGTTCTTCTCCAAGGGCCAGGAAGTTAGAAATGAGACTGCTAGTAAAACCATTCCCTCTAGATGTAAAATCTTTGAGGTTACATGTAAGTCCAGCCACAGGGTACTGCAATGTTTTTCAACCTTCTGATTTCCCACCCCAAGAGGTAATTATTAACTTTTGAATTCTGAAAGTTCTGGGTTGGGGTTTTTTAGATCACTTGATTTGCCATGCCCATATGTTTAAAAAACAAAATTTGCACCGCAGTAGTAACTTTCCAGAGGAAGAATCCCAGGGAATTTTGCAGTCAGATCCTGTGCTACATCTGTTTGTCAATAAGCCTGTTCACAGAGAAGATAAATGAGATTTAGTCAAGGCAATAGTTAGCACAGGAGCATTGGAGACTTTATCTGCTGCTCCTTGCCTGACTGTGGACAATAAGCAGGTGGTTTTATTTCTTGCTCATCATTGTAGTCTCAACTCTTCTCATGTAGGGTGCCATGCTTAGAGTGTTTGGAACTGTAGCTGCCTGCTTACTGAGACACCAAAAGAATGGTTTTAGCTGAGTATGTGGTTTAATGGATAGTAGCTCCTGGTTATCTTTCCTCTCTTTTCCCATAATTATATCTTCACTGCGTAATTCAATGCAAGAAGATAAACTGAGTTCCTGGAATAAAGTGTTCTTTAGTATTTTAGGAGTTTTGAGTCAGTTTAAATCTTCTATTCTGCTAGGTTTTTAGGGTTTTTTGAGACTTCTTTCAGTGACATTGTTTTCTGATTATCTCATTTGCAAGGAATTTACCTACTACCCTGTGGGTCTGAAGAGATGTTGGGAAAACTTAAAGGATTATATGCTTTAACCAAGAAACATTGGTTTCCTTTCCTTGTGTCAGCAGAGAAACCTGGGGGAAAAAAAAGAGAGGGGATCCTATAAAACTGATTTTCCATTTTACCTGTTTCTGGTAATAAAGTGTTGTCAAGTTTTATTGTATGAATGAGTTTTAAGTTTCTCACCTCCAAGCCAGATGTCTGTAAAGAAACCTAAGTTGAGTAAGACTGCACATCATGAACATCATGAAATCTTCTCTCTCAAAAGCAGAGAAGGCAAGCACAGTGAGGAGACTGGATTTCCATTGCTGTTTTCTCAGGAGAAGCAATAACTGATGCATTTACTGCTAATGACTAATAAAATGGAGCCCAAGCAGAGAAAAATACTGCCTTTGGAGAAAGAGAGTAGCTTTCCTACACAGCAATGCAAAAAACCCCTCACTAAGCAGCCAGGGCTGTCAGTGGCATCAGAGCTGTCCTGAGTGAAAAGTTGTATGCATGCAGGACATGATAATATCCCCTGGGTGACAAGTTTTTCCCTCTTTCCATAAGTGATCATTCTGCTAGGTAACAACTTGCTAAGGATTCCCTGGAGCCAGAGCCAAAGAAAGGCAAGGAAGGGCAAATTCAGTTTTTCACAAAGCTTCATTCACTTCTTTTTTTTTTCTTATTAAAATTAAAATATTTCTTTTATCTGAGTGCTTTCTACAGATGTCATAACTGGTTATATTTGTGAATTCAGACATGTAGCTCTTGATCCTGACTGTAAACTGAGTCACTGTTTTAGGAGCTACAATGGCACACACAGACTAGATGATCTACCATTACAAACCAAAGGGAAGAAGCCAGAGTCAGCAAGGTATTTTGCTAATGATCTATATTTCTTTATAAAAAGGTCATTAAGTTGCAATACTTTCGTCATCAATTATGCAGATAAGCTTTTAAAAGTCTCTGCAGCAAAACCAGCAAAATCTGGCAGCAAAGACAGTTTGCTGGAATTCAGAAAAACCCTTCTTGCTTCCTCCTTGGCTTCTTTATTACAAGCATGTCCTTCCTTGATAAAGCTTTCCAGCCCAGCATTGCCTGGGGAGCCATCAAGGAAAGCATTCCACCAGCAACATGAGGATTAGGGGGACCAGCCAGTGAAATTAATACTAAAGAAATATTAACATGGAGACAAGTGTGAGGAGAAAAGACCCCATAGAATTAAAGGGTAGTCCAACAGGTTCTCTACTTTGCTCCAAATTTAACTTGGTGGCTTTTCCTGAGTTGACAAAACTACTACTCGCAGAATCACAGGATTTTCTGAGTTGGAAGGGACCCACAAGGATCACTGAGTTTCAAGTGAATGGCTCATACAGGATCAAACCCATGACCTCACCATTACTAGTCAGAGCCTGGGCATGGAAAGAAGTCCTGATCTTTAGTTTTGTCCCTAAAATGAAATCCTGACAGGTATTGAGGTGTGTGATGAATTTGGAGAGCTGGAATGGACTATGGGTGCTTGAAAATGGACATTATTGCAAGGAGAGATGGACATGCAACTTTTTGTATTTTTTAAATTCCTTTATTTTTTCCAATACATTCTGCAAAGAATGTTGTTTTATAGGGTTGAAACACAGAGTCTCTCTCTAGCCATGCTTACCCGTGTGTCTTGCTGAGATGAAGGAAAATTGTAGGAGAAATGTCCTAAAGAACAAATCTTCTCCAAAATGTATCATATCTATCCTTTATCCAAGTATAGCAACTTTCCTAATTCAGGAAAAAAAGGGCTTGTCATTTAAAAATAATTTTATTGTTTCAGAAAACATCTTCCTGCTCCAGGCTCCAAGCTGTCTTCAGGCGTGTTCCTTCCATCATATCAAATTAAATATGTTAAAATATGAAGCCTATTTTTATGGTGTATGGTCATGAACTTTTTATTCATTTTTGTCAGCATGGGAATGTTTATTTCCATCAGAATTTTCTTGTTAGAACTCACTAACTCAGAAAAAAAAAAGAAAAAAAAAAGAAAAAAAAAAGAAGAAAACTAGAGGAAAAAAGGGGGGGAAAGAAAAAAGAAAACAAAAAAAAAAGAAAAAAAAAGTAAAAAGTTTTAATCCAAAAAGTTTCTGTAAAAAACTGAGAAGATATCCCACTGAACTTATGTTTTAGCTGATTATTGATTATATGCTCAGGTTCAAATGCCTCACCAAGAAACACAGATAAGATACTAAAAAGGAAACCATTTCAATACATGAATTGAAGAGTTGGCAGAATTGCTCTAGGAGTCAAGAATATTAATCTTGGGGAAGGGACAGGAAAGGTCTGTGTGGAGTCTGTTCAGAAAAGAAATATAATTTGCTGGTATTTCAAAGAAAAAGTGCAAAAAGACAACAATGCTCATTAGTCAAAAGAAAGCCTGTAAGCACAACATGAAAAAATAGATCACAGTTCTTATTTTAAGTTATACTCTAAAATCAAGGATTTAATTAATTAATGAAGAAAATACCATCTACTGACCCAAATCCCTGTACTCCTGGAGAAATAAATGTATATATATCTTCAGACAGAAGAAAATATTAATTTTATAACACATACAGGGTGCATAACTATATACCATATGCAATGATGCATTTAGTTCATTTAATATTTACATGTCCTAAAAGTATATCATAAATATGTGGTAGTATTTATTTCATTGCAAATACATAAAGTGTGTAAGTAAGTTAAAGTAATTCACAGAATTTTGGTAGAATCATTAAGGTTGGAAAAGACTTTTAAGATCATCAGGTCTAACTATCAACCCAGTGCCACTGCCATGTTCACCATTAAATTGTGTCCTCAAGTGCCATATTCAGACATTTTTTGAACACTTCAGGATGGTGACTCCACTACTTCAAATAGAAACATTTTTTTCAGAAGAGTGTATTTATAACCATAGCTCTTTTTAAATCAAGTTGTGTTCTCTACACCTCATGTGAATTGCATCATTTATGATGTTATATTTATATATGTGTATTTATGAATTAGCAGTCCTAGAGGTGCTCAAATACCAGATAAAGGCACAAGTGAAATAATAATTTCTGGTCTGAGCATCTGTTTCATGTCCAAGAGTAGTGGTATGAATCACTAGCCTTAAACAGGAACTTCATAAGCTGTAATATAATGAATTTAAAGGATTTACAGATTTTATTTTGTCATGTCTTATGAATGCTGGTGGTGATGGCCAGTCTTTATTCTACACCAGTAAAAAGGGGTTTTTTTTCTGGATTTACAGGTCATACTCATCATTGGCCTAACACAGAAAATTTGTACAAAAAATCCTTCTACATATTGGAAGGTTCTCTTTGCTTAACCTGATGATTTAAGATTCAGTTTTTTGCTGATGTGGGAAGAGTTCATTAAATTAAATTACTGGTCATCAATTTGAATATAAAATTGCACTTTCCCTTGATTTCTCTAACACATATTATTTATTCAGTAAAATAAACTTAGGATTGCCTAAACTGTTCGCATAAGCCTAGAATATGACTCAGTCATTTTTAATCAGTCTCTTCACATCCAAAAAAAGTTGTGATGTCTGTTTTCTGCCAAGCAAAGCATGTGATGTACCTCTGCTGTACCCAGAATGTCCCAAAGTGGCTGCCTCTGGGCAGAATCACAGATGTCATTTCCTTTCCGGAACAGAGATTATCCAAGCTGAGCGCACAAGCTCCCTGACCATGGTCATTTCCATTTCCATGCTGTCTGACCCCTTTGTGATTCTGCCTTTCCCACATACATGACATCATCAGCTTCCTGGGAAGCTGAGACAAGGTAATAACTTTGTAGTTACCTAATGCCTACATTATGCAGTCGTGGTGGAGGCAATTATTCACAATGGCCTTGCTGCTTCTTTCATTTTCTCTCTCAGTGTCTTGAGAACTACTTGATATTTGATTTAATTTTTTGCAGCGCCTCGGTCTGCTTGATTTGACATTATTTGAGCTTCATTTTTATGATCCTGACATCCAAAATACACTTACATTTCATGATAAATATATTTTTCCCTTTCCCCAGGTTCTTTGTTCACTTGTAGTCTTTTTTGTTTTAAGATGAGTATTTGTACTAAGGCAGTTTAACTCTTGTTAGTTTTTGCTTCTTCTGAGTAGAATGACCTTTCAAATTCAGTCTCTGAGCTCTGTAGCCCAATTGACTTTGCTGGATATTCAATCTACCTGAATACAAATTTATAATAAACTTTTTCAGTTAGCATATTTATGATCCTGATAACAGGTGAACTAAATGGAGGAATGATATAGGATGGTTGGAAAATTAATCCACCTGTGTTTCAGTTTTAGAAACACATCCATCTATTGCTAACTTTGTGTTGCCAATCATCCTAAAAGTAATTCAAGAAATCTTTTTCAAGACTATAGTCTTTTCTGTCTTGGTATGGATCTGCAGTACTTCAGTGGTGAAGTTCATGGATTAGGTATTGTCATATACTTTAAAAGTATCTGAACCACATTTTATCCTCTGTCTTGGGGATTCCATCCCATGCTCATTTCCCTGCAGTAGAATTTGAAGCAAGAGATGTACCAGTTTTTCTTGCTCTGCAGTGCTTGTCATTTTTTATACTGACACTTATCCCTTCCAGTTCTTCACCCTTACGCCTCTGACAGTTCTTTTCAGCTCAAAGGTGTGTCAGCTGGTGGTAACACCTGGCCTCCTAGCACAATTAGCATAAACATACTCCTTGAAACAATGCTGTGGAGTGGAGTTGTGGTTTTATTTGCTTCTAGAGGTAAAATACAGAGGTAAGAAAATGCAGATCTGGAGGTGCTAATGGTCTCAAGAGGTTGTTTTCAAGGGATCCTTTAGCCCTCAAATTTGAATTGTCACAGGACAGCCTCAGGAGTTCTTAGGGACCCTCAACTACTGTCAGCAGCAAAGGCTCAGGGTGCCAAAGAAGTAATCTTTGTGAGTGTCCCCTTGTCCACCACATGCAAAGCCAGCAGCTTGGGTGGAGGGTTTTATTTTAAATTGGGTTTTCTCGTCATGGATGGTATAACAGGCTGTATCTGCCAGAGAAGCTGATCTTTCTCTATGTTTTTCTTATCAGTGCCTAAGACTTTACTTTCAAAATATTTTGCACCAGCTTTTTCAACATATCTTTTGCTATGATTTTTTGCTTGTAAAATAAGAGAAAAATTACAGATAAACTGTATTATTTCTCCCTTTATATACAGTCTGAATAAGTATTATTTCTGCCTTTATATACAGTCTGAATAAGTCCATTTTTCCAAGTTAATGTTTGCTTTGATAAACTGAAGGCAGTGTGCTTGCAGCTACCACAACACAGTAAAGAAATAACCCAAGTTTAAAATAGACTAATGCAAAATAGTGTCCCAAGGCAAAGAGCAGGAAATTGGTTGCAGTTGAACTAATATTTCTCTTGAAATTATCTGTAGCTGCTATTTGCTACACAGCTCCTGCTCATCCCTGGGCAATTCCAGATGCCTTTGGAAAACCCTCTCAAACTTCATGCTGTGCTGCCTATATATGGTGTGATTCCTCATGTTTGCAGCTCTTTGGTACAGAAGAAATGTGTGTCTTTATATTTGAGGGCTGTAGAAAGTGTCTATTGTATGAGATGACTCATTCATAGTATTTCCCCTTTGAGTGAAGAATAAAGGAAGTGCATGACAAAACTGGGAACTTCCATTCAGGCTTGTAAACTCTTCTCTCCTGGATGTTTCAAATAGATAAACTGAGGGAAAATTACACAAAAAGACATGGATGATCCAGTACGATGTAAGCTACTCTACAAGCTTGAAACAATTTTTGGAAATAGATATCATGTTCACTTACATAAGTAAAGTTTGAATTGCTAGTTGATGCGAGATTATAGATGAAATAGTGATGTTTACAATGTAGCCAATGTAAAACTTGCTGTAATAATAACTCTTGCTTCCTTTAATAGTAACTACTTCTTTAAGTCAATAAATATTTAAGAATTACCTTCTTGTTGTCTTTTTGTGATAATCCCTTTTTCTCCACAGGAGATGGGTAGTCCTGAAAGCAATCTATTTACCAGTCTCTAACATTTCAGCCCATAAAGCATTTTTAGTTTAAACTTAATCATTTTTACAATTCATGTGGGCATTATTTTACCTAGCTTTAGCCATCCATCCAGAATTTTGATGTCTAACTATCTGCAGGCATATTTGAAGACCCATCTAAAGGAGACATTATGTAATGACTTGTTTTTCTGATATCAGATTGCCCTATCATATATATGAGTTTGATCCAGAGGTGAAAGCTCATAAAATAGAATCTTGTACTTTGATAAAGTGGGGAGCTTTCTGTAGATCATCCTGGAGGAACATAACCTAAAAAACAGTTTGTATTAGAGGTTTCTGAGAACTCATAGGCATGGTCAGACAGGCAGCCATCATTTTTGGACAACCAATAAAAGAGGTGTAAGACATCGCAGAGAAAACACAATGTATGAACAAGCTGTAACCAGAACAACAGGAGAACATGTTTATGTTAACCAAATGAATCTTCTGTTATGACATTCAAATCTATTTCTTCCTTGGAAATGCATTGAAATGAAGTTCAGTACTGAATAGGAGCTGGGGGTTTTGTCATGTGTGTAGTGGAGTTTTGTGTGCTCTATAAACCAGTTGTCTATAAACCAGTTCATCTCTAATTTTTCTCTAAGCTCAATGAAATTAAAATGAAGGGGTTTATATGCACACGAGGAATAGAGAAATTAAGATCAGCCAGATAATAAGAAAAAAGTCCAAAGTTACAGAGTGGCTGAGTGAATGTAAACGCAGTAGAAATGTTGGAGGGACATTGGAGGGGAAAGAGAGCTATATGCTACTCCCAAGTGGATCTCTTCTGCCTCCCTGCAAATCCAGTAAAACAGAGGAGGATACGGGGTATGTGTAGGAATTTAAACCACAAACTGATTTTCTGCAGCCACCTTGTGTCGAAAATGGAAAATGCAGCTCTCAAAATCTGTTTTTGAATGCCCAGTGCCCTGCTTCGGCAAGGTGTTGCACCCAAGGTGGATTTTCACTGATGCTTAGTTTCTAGGAGAAAATGTCACCTAGCAAGAAAATATTACTCTTAGATCCCATTCCTTTGCAGCCTGAACTTTGCAGAATCAAAGGGGATCTTGACACTTATTTTAATGCTCAATTAGGTCCTATTAGACATTATTTGTTCACAGTGCAAAAAGTGATAGATCTTATGCCCTTTTTCTCAAAATGTGCTAACATTTTGGTTGAAAGAAGAAATCTGCAGAAATCAGTGGTCAGAAACCAGAAATGGCTCTTGATTGAGCTTTAGTGTGCAATCCCAAAATTCTCTTACTAGATAACACTGCATCTGCTCTAGATATAGGCAAGACATTGCTAGCTCACATTGGACTAGGAAAATAACTGCTTTGTCATTGATATGTCTCTCATTTTTCTTTTCTCCAATCATGAATTTAATTTAAATTCAGAGAGAAGACGTAAGTGACAGTTATCATTTTCCTTGACAGGTTTGTAACAAGGACAAGGATTATTTCCCATTCAGGGCAAAAAGCTGTCTACTGTTTTTCTGTGACAATATTCTCATCTCTTCCACCCCACCACCGCTGCAATAATGATTTCCACCTGGCTCATCTAGGTGGGGGCTGGGCTGGCACCATGGCCCTGAGACAGGAGGAACCCTCGCTGCAGCACCCCCAACAGTTTAACTGCACTGAGTGTTTAATTCCCAACAGCTCATTAGGAAGAAAACTGAGTAAGATGCATTTTGAAAAAGGTCTTTGTCTCTCTTCTTTGGTTATATAGGCAGTCTGCTGGTACTAACCTGTATGTTTGTTTATTCCCGGAAATTTGTCATTTGCGCTTATGCGAGGTGAATAGCTTTCCTCCCTAAATTGCCAAATTATAACCTCTGCATTTTTTGTGTGGCAAAAGGAAACCCAAAGCTGCCTATTTAGGCAAACATATTGCCTTCAGCCAGATAATGCTGAGCAACATTTAGCAGTGGCAAATAACTGGTGTCATGCTGTTAGAATCTGCGAGACACTGGGAGCAGACGTGTCCCTCACCAGTGAGCCATTCTCTGCGGAAATGCTCCCAACTTTGTACATCGTGGCTGGGCTTTTCAACAGCATTTTAAAAAACATACTCCAAGGAAAGCAGGAGTAGACAATAAACCAAAAGAGAGAACCGGCGATGACTTCAGTCTGCCAGGGAAAGGAGCAGGTTGTCATTTAAGTTAGCTGGGAGAGAATCATGGATTATACGGATATTCAGCAGATGGGATCAATGGGATGTAACAGCAGTATCAATATGACAAATTAGAGGAATTACTCCAAACTGCCAAACAACAGGGGACATGAATTACACTTTGGTGTTTTGTTTACAGGCCACACGAGGTCAAACTACTCTTATTATTGCTCATTGCCTCTCCGCTGCTCAGACTGTGGCTGTAACAGTGGGCACTATGCATGGCACAGTGGCTGAAATGGGGATGCACACAGAGCTGATGGAGAAAAAGGAGCCATATTATTCCTTTGTAACTTCACAGGTATGTTGATTTTCATTGCTTTTATTGCTTGCATTGTATGCAGGCTGGATATATCATGGATCAAATCCCTACTGAGCCATATTTTAGACATGGGAGTTGGAAATATGATCATGCATAGAAACATTTGTCACACAACACTTTTACAAATGCTGGTTTATTGTATGCACCGCTGTGACTCTGCTAGTTTCAGAAGGGCTCAGATGACCTTCAAAATACAAAATGACCCATGATTCAAGCATAATCTGGCATGTGCTTTGAAGTGACACACAGAGACGTGGACACACAGACCTAATAGCTACATCATGGCAATCATCAGGAAAACCCCTTGGTGCTCTGCTGTCAGTGCTGCCTGGTGCTGGGATACTAAAATCAACTGACCTCCAAATAAGATTGCACCTCTTTATATCATTTCTCTGCAATCTTCTGGCAACAATTTTGCCTGTAGTCTCAATTTGAAGTGTGGGTGAAGGTTTCCACTGTTCAGAGTGGGCTGTAAAGACAAGAGCAGTAGCTGAGGCTGTAATTCTGAGCCCTATATGTATGTAGGAGCCAAACTGAAGCCAAAATCAAGAGGATGCAGAAAACATTCCATCTTTTTTTTTTTTTTTGGTGCAGAAATATTAACAGTTTGGACCTTTTTTCCATACTGATCTACTTTCAACAGCAAAATGAAAAGTATAAATGGAAGTACTTGGTAGGTGTGGTTCTGCCATTGCTGTCAGGGTGCTCTGGTCATGGTTTTTCAGGCATACTGTCTAGAATTAAATCTGTGGGGAGAAAGGTGGCTAAAACTGGGACTCACAAACAAAATGACTGCAAAATTTTAAGGGTGAAATCTGGCTCTACTTGACTTAATATTAGCTTTGGTAGATTGTAGACGCTGACAAAAAGGTACTTGCAAATAGCAGCAGACACCAAAAGCATTTCACCAAGAATTTGACAAAATTCCAGAAAATGGAATTAAAAGTTGTCAATGGTTATAAGAAACTTGCAAACTCCATAATTTGAAGAACTGCTAAGGAATTTGTACATCATTGTAGTCAATGTATACTTGCAGGAACATTTCATAGGTTAATTAATTAATTAACAGAGTTAATCCCATTGAGGAAAAAAAAGTACTGTTTTCCTAGGACTTTAAAAAACATATTTGCCCTTTCTTTTCTATACTGTAGACTTGTATGTGGATTTCTAATGAATAAGGGAAATTTTATAATGTTACATAGAATCACAGAATTTGGAAAAGACATCTAAGATCACCAAGTCCCATAAGAAATAGCTTTTAGATTAATTCACTAATTTTACTTGGTGAATAAATCTAAAACTGAATACCAGAGTACTTATGTGAAACTACAAAGAGAAATCAGTGCACTTTTCAGAGCTTCAGTGACCAACACAATACATTTCTGACTGATTGAATTTTTTTCTTATCTTATCCTATCCTCCTTGAATTAGTTTGAATGGATGTTACTAGAGGAACTAGTGACCACAGAAGATCCTAAGGTTGGATCAAGCATCAACAGTTGGAATCCAAATAGAGCAAAAGCAAAATCCTGCTCCATATTAAGAAGATGATTAATAAACCCTTCAAAAAGTAATGAACCACACAGGCTAAAAGGTCCAGGGATCTCTCTGATCCCTAAAACAACTCCAACCAAAAGGATAAATGTTTGCCAAGCAGTGTAACTGTGGACTCTCCATCCTTGGAGCTGGTGAAGCTCCAAGCAGTGAGGCCCCAGGCAGAAGGGTCTGAGTGCAGGGTGTACTGGATGACCTCTAGAGATTCGTTCTGACTGGCAAGGTTCTGTGAATTTATGACCGCTGATGAGAGCTCCTATACACCACTTCCCCTTTCACACTGACATCACTTCTTCAGAAGAACACGTCAAGAACTATTTCTGTACTGATCAGGAGGGCTGTTTCCTTTTTCTAAAATTAGTGTCAGTGATACAGCACATTTATTAAGGCTGGATTCTGCTGTTATTTGTGGTCCTGAGGCAGCATTATGAAATGATTCATACCTGTATCCTCACCCTTGTTCTCTGCTGCCTCAGGATCCTTCTGTTTGATTCCTCCTGCAGCTGAAGACAACACTAAGAGCAGTTTATCCTAACAATGTAGAAATAACTGTAATTTCAAACTATTTGTTGATTTCTTATGTCTGAAGATAATAAATTAAAGTGTGAAGGATCATTTACTGGTCTGTGAGCACTGGCCACAGTTTGAAAGTGGCCCGGTGCTCTCTTTTTCATCACACTTGCTGAAGGTGTAAAGTAATTACCTTTATTACCATAATTAAATTGAAAAATAAATTCAGTGAAGTAACATGGTAAGTACCTTTAACAGTCTTTGATTATCCATTCTTGGGTCGGCTGTTCTGTTCTCTGCCCCGCGATGTGTTGGGTGTGGTCCAGAGGCAGCCTGCGCTCTGGAGAATGAGACAGGACTCTTTGATGTTCGGTCTTCGGGTTGTTTATTATTTCTTATCTATAAGGTTTTCTCTCTACCCAGCTGAGATCCTCTCAGCATGGCAGCCACAAGCATTCTTACCACCCCTGAGGTGGTGTCATCTTTTTTAGACTACAAACTACATATATCATATTTACTTTTAATTCCCAATACCTATCACCTATGTCAGACAGTGCACTTCTACTCTAAACCAATCCCAAAGTGCCAACATCACTGCAGAAAATGGAGAAGAAGAAGAAAGAAGGACTAGACACACCCTGATTCCTCCATCTTGTCGCCATAACCCCTATACCAAAAATCTTAAAATCTATATTTCCACCCTGTGAACACCCTGTAATTACACCATTCAAACTCGTGTGACTTTCAAATCCCCATACCAAGTTGGCAATTCGCTAGAAGGATCAAAGTCAAGCCACCAGGTGTTCCGGGCACCATGCCAGGATCTCCGAACCCCCCCAAGGTGGTCTTCGGCAATTCTGGACATCTGGAGTGATGTGCTGAGTTCCCACAATCCATAACACAGGGAAATACCAGTTAGAAATGTTTCTTAGACTGATTATTAAACATTATTGGCATCACTTCCCCGGTCTTTAATCCCCCAGCATAAAAAGAATATGACTGAACTCAAAATGGTCCTGAATCTCGTCCTGCTTCATTCAGGGAAAGAATGAATGGGTTCTACTACTCAAAATAGTTGTTCTTTACATAGTTTTTTAATGTTGTATTGGGTCCTAGCACATATATGGCACATTTTCCATTTACAAAGCATGAAGAATTAATGACTGAGCTTTTACAGTATACTTGAGAATACGTTTTCCCAGGAGTACACTTTGCTATGTCTCAGGAGCATAAGAGGCTTTTGCTTAATTTATTTTCCCCTAAAAGTGAATTTCTGGAGTCTCCGACTTCCAGTTGTTGTGTTTACACTGCTAAATCGTTCCTTTTCTAGCATCCCCTAGTGCAAACCGAAGTATTTCTCAGCCCCAGCCCTAAACCGCTGTGTGGTTTTATTTGATCCAACCCTTGCTCAAAGCAAAAAGAACTGTGAAACAAGGTCAAGTTACTCAGGGCTCTCGAACACACTCCTGAATATTCCTAGAGCTGGCAAACCCACAGCCCCTCTGGACAGTCTGAGCTACTGCTTGGCCACTCCCCTGTGAATATTGTGCAGCTATTATTCAGTCAGTGTTTCCTTTGTGTAGTTGGTATCTTCTGCCCATCATCCTTTTTCTATGCAGCTCTAACAAGAATGTGGCTCCATCTCTTCTGGATCTTCCCATTACCCGGTTGGAGGCAGCAAGCATTGTACTTGGTTTCTCCAAACTGAGCACACATTTCCCTCAGCACCTCAGTAGCTTCTCATACAGAGTGTTCCAGAGCCCTCTTTGTCTTTGTAGCCTTCTGTGCAGCTCACTTGAAGAATGTCAATGTCCTTTTTGTTTGCAGTAGGAAGCCGAAACCAAAGGGTTTGACAGCTCCTCACATGCTCCCAGTTTCTGAACAGAGCAGAATAATAGCCTCTCTCCACCCTCTGACTGCTCTCCTTCACTAATCATATCCCCTGTGCTGGTGTCCTCTTTGCTGGGAGAGCACATTGCTCATCATGCCCACCTTGTGGTCCACCAGGATCCCCAGATACCTATAAAATGGGGAAGACTGATGATCCAGGAGGGAGAAACTGAAAACTGGCAGTAAGACAATCTCACTTAGGGCAGTCAAAGAAACCTTAAAAGATCATGGTCAAGAAATCTTAAAAGATAATAAAAAAAAATGTGCATAAAAAATTTCCTGTATGTGACTGAAATATGTACCTATATGTATATCTAAGTGTATTTTAAATACATATACTCAGTGTAGATAAGACTAAAATATTCTTGTGATATCTAAGCAAAACTGTAACAACTGCATATTTTGAACAAAGCTACGTATAATCTATTTCTATTTCTATGTTTCTACTGCTGTTTTTCCTATGGAAATACTCCATAATACACATAATATTTTTCCTGAATCAGTATCCTAACTTTCAACAGAACATCCCGCTTTAATTCTCCTATCAGCAAGAGTGAACTAATTTTATTCATCAGTCTGTAGGAAAAAAAAAAAGCAAAATTAATCTTAATATAAACCTACAAAAAATTTCCCCAATACATGTTCTACATGATCTAGAAATTTCCTTTTTATTCCCATTCTCATTTAATTTGGGCTTCCTTTTTAAGATTTCATCTAAATATTAATGAGTGGGAAACAATTTCCATAAAAGTACTATATATAAATCTTTAATTCAAATTGCAAGTTTCTCCATTTTTTCTAATGCAGCAACAAGCCAAACCCTATTACCCTGAACAGTTTGAAATCATAAATATTTATCTGAGCTCAGTGGTGATTTGTTATAGAGAGGTTAGACTGTGTCTTCAACACAAATTTATTTCCGCAGTTGGAGTTGGAGCTAATGAAGTCCATATTGTCACACTGATGATGTTCTTTCAAAATGCACATTAGAACCCAATGTCTTTTACAGAGTTTGCAACACAAATGCTTTGAAAAGTTTTATACTGAGTGTTCATTCTCAGTCTGAAAATTATCACTCATATAGTATTTTCTTCCCTTCTCTATTCCACTGTCAAGACTGTGACTGAGAATTGTATAAAATTCATGAACTCCAGCACGCTTCAGTGAGTTATTAAACCAGTATTATTTTTTTGCTAGTTTTTATTTTTTATACATAAAGAATTATAATTAGGGGATTCAGAAGGAACCAAATGCTTTTTCTATAACATTAGTAATTCTTTGCTAATCACTGAAGTCTTGTAGATAATTCTTATGTTTAATAGAATAAGATTTAGAAGAAGCAGTTTCTAGTCTTCTTGTTTAAATTGGGACAGCTTCAGTTTTCACAGCTGAGGGATCATGACATAAGAGGTGAGGAAGTGTTTCACTATGCAACTGTCTTTATCCAGCCCCTTTAGAATTTGCCTGTAATATTCTGTTCCTAAAGGCTACTCCAATAACCTATATAGAGTATGTAAAAATGGCAGTGTGTCTATAAATGCAAAAGAGAAATATAGTACACACACAGTTGTTTTCTTGCGTGGATTTCATTATAGGAAAGTGGGAGAAATTCTACGAACATTGCTCAGGTGTATAGAATTTAAAGTCTTATTTTAGTGGGTTGTTGTCAGGCACACTACTGAAAACAAAAATCAAACTATTAGTAAATAGTCTTATTTACATTATACTCTCATCCAGTTCAATTTTATTGTATCAATTTCTATGGTAAAAAAATGATGCTTGAAGCATTTGCTAACTACCTACCTTCTGGCATACCTGTCAGAACCAGAGGAGACCTTTGCAAGGTACACACAACTGAACACTGTCTTTTCACACAATTTCCTTGACCAATCATGGCACTAAAATGCAGTGGGAATGAAGTTCAGCTTCCTTTTAATAACTGGCTCAACTAACCAAACATGTTGCAGTATGTGTTTGTATGTTTATTCCCAACATACATCATACATATATGTGCTCAAAAAGTTTGCAAGAATCTCCACTGTTTGGCCACAATCCCCATTTTGCTGATTAAGACACAAGACATTGTTTCTTATTTTTAGCAGCTGTAGCTCTGCCTGCCAAGAGCAAATGATTAATCGGGTCCTTAAAATGACTTAACAGCTGTAAATCAAGTAGCAATTTTAAGAAGCAGAGCTCATGGACAAAATAGCTGTTTCATTTGCCAGGGAGCAGAAAGATATATTTAGTCACCTCTGGATGCTAACATTGCTTCCATCAGATCTTTTAGAAGGTCAAGTTGATTATTCCTCAGATCTTGTCTGCATGTTGCTACTGAAAAAATCTCACTGCAACATGCATAGAGTCCCAAATTTTCAGGGTTTCTGAGTATCACAGCCAAAAGTCTCTTTGAACCTGGACCTTGCTTGAGAAAATAGGAAGCATTTCTACACATTTCTGGCAGTGTGTCCTGGGCTTCATTCTTCATGTGTCTCTGAGTCTGTTGTCACTGCCTGCTTTCCATGCTGCTCCTTGCATCCTTACTTCTGCCAAATCTATTACCTACGATCAAACAAGCAAATCTGGCTGAAAGTAATAAATTTTGTCCAGAATTACCTGTATGTCTCCTTATCTTGTATCCCAGTACTCATGATTATTGT
>NW_005054333.1:5972932-5999085 GCF_000277835.1 Geospiza fortis | reverse complement strand
TTCAAAGTCACTTTGCAGAAAACCATTCCCAAGGTGTCCATGGTACACCAGTGACATGCACTTCCCTGGGTGGGAATGATTGTACTTACAAATGTGACCAGGGCAGCAATTTAGGGTGCACACTTAGAATGGTGAATAGTTGAAGAGGGAGAAGAATTCCTGTGTATCTATTGCCCAGCAGTATTTGCCATAACAAAATTACCTGCTACAGCTGACCCTCAAATGAGAGCTTATATCATATTCTGATTATTTTGCAACTGACTTTTGTTCAGAAGGCCTGTTTCTCCACCCAGCAGAGCCAATGAAGCATCTCTGTATTCTTTAGGGTCAGACTAATCTTATGTCAAGAAAAATGATGTTTTATATTTTATGAGCTCTGCAATACATCAACTGCAAAGCTTTTAGCAATGATTTTGAAACTCCTTCTTTAAACCTCTAGAAGGCTGAAAACCCAGAAAAACCTCAAAAACATATTTTTCAGATCATGTTGATATCGTTTGGACTACAACATTCCCTAGTCAAATGCAACATGGCCATAGTGACACAATGGAAATAATCTCAGAAGGAATCAACATCTACATCAAAATAGCCTGCTCACTGTTAGAGTAGAGTTTAAGCTGGACAAATATTTGAAAAATTAAGCCTTTTCCAGATCTTCATTTTGCAGTTGCATTCACTCCAGCCTTGGAAACAGACTGCAGGTTATAGGGCACAGTCTGAGCTCATAGGGAGAAAGAGGAGCTTCAGCATATAGAACTTGTAGGCAATGCAAAATCCAGACCATCATTAGAGTCAGACTCTGCCTTTACTAGGAGTGAAAAAAGTCAACTTTTTTAAGTAAGTCTATAACTGTGTCTATAATTCCACAAGAATGAAAATTGCCAGAAAAAAACCTGAAGAATTCTGTAGCAAATATGAACCAGCATAGTTTGACTGAAGCCTGTGGAGTTATTCCAGTTTACAACAGGTTAAGATCTGGCTTCAGCCGGACATTTGCATGCATAAATAAAGTAATTGCATGCACAAACTGATAGTTATTTTGATTTGCATGTAAGTGTTCATACTAATTAGGAAGAGCACTATTGAACTAAAGCTTGTCATGGTTTTTTCATGTGCAAACAGATGCATTCGCAGACACTGAAGACTTTGTTAATAGTAACAATGTTGGAAGGAGAGAAGAGGCCTCTTACACTGAATAATCTCTTTTCTTCTTTCTCTGCCTTAGCTTCTTAAGTCTGTTCTTATATGAAAACCCCCGCTTTATTAAAAAAAATTACTGGACCTTTGGGGACAAGTTAGCCAGAGAAAGAGAAAAAAATCTTACCCTGTGTCTGTTTATGACATTTCTGTATCAGTTTTACATTGGCATTAAATATGGGTCAGTCTTAAAGGATATCATACATCAAACTTACTACAGAGTACATATTTCTATGGTGAAGCATTGCAAAGCAAGCAGAGTCACACCAGGGAGAGAAAAAGAGGCAGGTTTTAGACAGGAGGGAAAGTAATCAAAGTTTACCTAAAGTCTACTTGCAAGAAATGAATGTAAAGTGCATGTGTTTCAATCAAATTCTAATTAAGTTTGCAAGATGAAGAGGTAACACCCATCAAGCTGTGGAGTTAAGTTTTCACCACAACTTTTCAAAAGCTTGAGTCTTCTCAGATCTTGGATTAAGAGGTCAGGCAACAGTGAGGGATGCCAAACTTCAAGGCTCTTCAAAGTTTAAGGCTACCTGAATACAAGAATTCAGACTAGCCCAGTTCCAAAAAGAGAACTTATCAGTGAGAAGGAGGGAGACAGAATGCATGAATTAATGTGTTTCAACTGAACTGTTACAGGGACCAATCCCAGGCAGGCAACAGATTTCAAAAAAAAATTAAAATTTTAAATCTGCCCATATGGTCACATATCTCAAGAATCAAAACAAATTCTTAAATTCATCAAGTGATAGAAAAGAGAAGACAGAAATTTGAAAAAGGCAAAACATTTTATTTTGTTATTTTCAAGCTGAAACTTTCTGTTTCAAAACAGTATTTTCAGTTCAAGCTGAGCTTCAGCTTTTAAAATATCACTCAAAGAGAACTGAGTATTTAAAAAAGGAAAAGAAAGAACTTTGGGTACCATTAAATAACTATTATAGCCATTAACTTTTTTAATAACTGAAAAATACACTGATTTTCTGATTTGGATTGATTTTGAGCTATGTGTAATTTCCTTATTTTGTGGTTCAGCTGCCAGACTAAAAATTGACATTGTTTTCAATATCTTTAATTCTGTATTCCAGTCTGAACATATAAATATAAAATAATGTACTGAACTGATAATATAAAATTCTGGAATAGTAATTCAGGTTACTTTTCTGGAGTTAAAATACAAAGCTAGAGTGGGAGAAGAGAAATTGTGTCATCTCAAAGTGTCTTAACAAGGGCAGTGTGATTCTGTCCTCCAAACCAATCACGGCCCTGTGTGACCAGCAGTTCTGTGCACACAGACTACAGATGCATGCAGCCTGGGAGAGTGTTTTAAAAAATGGTCACTGCCTGGTTGACAGATTGCAATACACATTTCTGTCAGGGAAGATGAGGCCATGGAGAATGACTTCCATGACATGTTCATGGCCTCTTATTTTTCTCCTCTTCATTTCACAGCTCTTTTATAGTTCTTGCTGTGATCTAGAGGATGAGATTTTGAATTAATATTTAACACTCAGTGGTAAACTATTTTTTCTTTAATTTCCTGATTATAGCTTACTGGCACAAGACTTGGAGCTGCAATAAAACATCTCTATCTTTGGTATTTCTGTCATTGTCTCCTTTAAATTGTCTCCTTTATATATGTATAACTGCTGATCTTTTCCATAGCATCTATGCTTCCTGTCACAGGAATGCTGTAAGTGCACAGATGATGTAAATTCCATGGACAACCAGGATGAAAAGGGACTTGCAGGCATCAGGGAAGGCAAGTCAGTGCTACTTCCGATCTTCAGAATTTAAATTTAAACATGTGTCCTTGTTAGGATGTGTTTTCTTTACAGCTTTCTTCCCCTTTTTTGTGTGCAATACTTGTCACAGTGACATCCTACAAATGAAGCTCTTTGAGCTACCACAATGATGACAGCACAGCATAAGCACAGTAACACAAATGGCCCAAAAATTACAATATTTTACACATATATATATATATTATACACACTTGATAATATTGTCAATCAGTTGGGGGGGACATCAGCTTTATTTTTGATAAAGAGAATGTTAAAACTCAAAAAATTCACAAGAAAATTACAAGACACAAGTCAAACACAGTCAGCAAACATAGAGACAATATGCGTAACTCCTGGGGCATGCAGAGGCACATTCCCTTCATTCCCAGTCATATAACCTCAAAGAACAGGACAATTCATAAACTCCTCAGAAGCAAAAATGAGGAGGGAAAAGCTAGCAAAATCTGTCTGATGTAGATGAGCACAGGTTTCTTAGGGAGGAAACAGCCTTCAATACCAATTTGAAAGTAAAAATAAAATAATGTAGAGGAAATACAGACGATATAGCATCATACATTGCCATTTGTTAGCCCTTTTGTAGCTAGCTATAATAATTCTGATGACCATCATTTCTCATATTTAGGTAATTCTTATGTGGGAAGATGTTATATTTGGGTGATTAGATGTTAAATGCTGACCTGTTATAAACAGTTGAAAACAACATTTCTTTTTGTAGTTCTGTAATTTCATCCTGCAAATACTTCTGCTTTTGTACATGAAAGAAAGGTACCTTTTCCTTTGGGTACCTGAAACAGATTGAGACCAAGTCCCTGTTGATTTCTTAGAAGCCGAAGGAGAAGTGTTCAGAGTAACTGATCTCTCACTGAAACTGTCAGGAATAGACTGACAGACTGGCTTCCAAGGCATATTCCTAGGAGTGATATGTTGTTAGCAAACATTGCCCAGATGCCTTGCTTGAAGGATGCTGTTTTTAAAGATTCCAGAAAGCTTTTTTCCTCCTTCTTCAAGTGTTGGGGGGCTTTGGCGATATGACATTGGGACAGAATCAGGGGATTATAGAATTATAGAATCATACAATAGTTTGTGTTGGAAGAGACCTTTAATGGTCATCTAGACCTTGCATTGAGCAGGGACATCTTCAACTAGATCTGGTTCTTCAGAGCCTTTCATCCTGACCTTGAATGTTTCCAGGGATGAGGCATCCACCCCTAATCTGAGCAATCTGTTCCAATGTTTTACTACCCTCAGTGTAAGAAACTTCGTCCTTGTATCTAGTCATAATCTACCCTCTTTTAGTTTAAAATCATTATGCCTTGTCTTGTAGCTACAGACCCTACTAAAAAGTTTGTCCTCATCTTTCTTGTAAGGCCCTTCAAGTATTGAAATGTTGCTGTAAGGTGTCCCCAGAACTTTCTCTTCTCCAGTGTGAACAGCCCCAGCTCTCTCAGCCTGTCCTCATAGGAAACATATTCTAGTTTTGTGATTGTTTTTGTGGCCCTCCTCTGGATCTTCTCCACTGTGTCCATGTCTTTCCTGTCTGAGGATTCCAGAGCTGGATGCAGTACTGCAACTGACGTTTCACAAGTTTGGATCTGTTTCGCAAGGGCAGATCTGTACTTATGGATGCTCTGTATTAAATAATGTATTTTCAGGTTTTCACCAAGCAGTCATTTGCACCTGAATTTGTCATATCTTATACAGACTCCCTAGTGAAAGCAATAGAAGAGATTA
Organism: Geospiza fortis; assembly: GCF_000277835.1. Classification (NCBI taxonomy): domain Eukaryota; kingdom Metazoa; phylum Chordata; class Aves; order Passeriformes; family Thraupidae; genus Geospiza; species Geospiza fortis. The sequence continues at coordinate 5,994,352 of NW_005054333.1, read as the reverse complement.
GGAAAGCAATAGAAGAGATTAGAAGAGATTAGAAGAGATCGTCTGTGTCTTACTGTGCACAGGATCTCGCTGCATATATGAACCACAGTTACTAGTGAAGCTGTCTCATTTATGGAACTCCCTGACTCTTCAAATGGAGATGATGTTGGGTTTTCTCAAGTGAGTTATGTTTCTAAATAGTGAGTATTTCAGAAATACTTAGAATAGTGTTGAGATAGGTAGGTCCTGTTAAGGATTCAGGATTGATTTTCTGTATTTCCCCTGTACTGAAGGACTCAGGTTGAGGATGTATCTAATTATTCATGTGAGACTGACTGTGAAGGGTGCTTTCAGGCAAGCCATATAAATTAATAAACATAAATGTGTTTATTAAGAATGTGCAGATTTACACCTCCCTTCACATCTTGGAAAATATTTCACTGTCACAAAGATAAATTGCCTTCTGAGTAGAAGGAAATAAATTCTAGTTTATATCTGTATTCTTTGAAACTCTAGAGACTTTCTCAAAATACTTCAGCTCCTATTTCAGCAACAGCCTTTTGGATAAAACTGGAACTCAATTTAGCCACTGTGGTTGAAGAAACAAAAAAATTCTATAAATACTTTGGCCACAAAAGGAGGGCTAAGGAGCAGCTCAATCTTTTGCTGGTTGCAGAGAGTAGCATAGCATCTGGGGATAGGGAAAAGACTAAGGTACTTAATGACTTCTTTGCCTCAGTATTTAATACCAAAACCAGTTGTTCTCAGGTTACCCAGCTCCCAGAGCTGGAAGTTAGTGATGGGGAAGAAAGAAGAAAGGATTATGCCTGTTATGCCAATTAGGCACTCACAAGTGTATGGGTCCAGATGGCATGTGAGAGTAATGAGGGAGCTGGCAAAAAAAATGCCACACCATTTTCAATCATTTACCAACAGTCCTGGTTGACAGCTGACTGGAAATTAGCAAATGTAGTGTCCTTCTGCAAGAGAGGTCGGAAGGATGATCCGGGGAACTACAGGCCTGTCTGCCTGATCTCAGTACCAAGGAAGGTCATGGAGCAGATCCCTGTCAGCCTGATCTCAACACCAAGGCAGGTCATGGAGCAGATCATCCTGAGTGCCATCACAGAGCACATGCAGTACAACCAGGGAATCAGGCCCAGTCATCACTGGTTTACAAAAGGCAGGGCAGTTGACCAACCTGATCTCCTTCTAGGATGGGGTGACCCACTCAGCAGATGAGGGAAAGACTGCAGATGCTGCCTATCTAGACTTTGGTAAAGCATTTGGCACCACATCCCACAGCATTCTCTGGGAGAAACTGGCTGCTCATGGCTTGGATGGGTGTAGTCATTGCTGGGTGGAAAACTGACTGGCCAGGCCCTGAAATGGTGGTGAATGGAGCTAAACACAGCTGGCACCCAGCCACTCTGGGGGCTCCCCAGGGCTCAGTGTGGGGGTCAGTCCTGTTTTATACCTGTATTGATGATTTGGCTGAGTGGTTTGAGCTCACCCTCAGACGGTTCACAGACAACACCAAGTTAGGTGGGAGTGTTAATCTACTGGAGGGCAGGAAAGTTATGAAGGGAGATCTTTGATGGATTGGGGGGCTGATGACAGCTGCATGACATTTAAGGAGTTCAGGGTCCTGCACTCAGATCACAGCAACCCCCAGGTGGCACTACAGGCTGGGGAAGAGTGGCTTGAGAGCTGCTCAGCAGGCAGCAACTTCAGGGTGCTGGCTGAGAGCTGGCTGGAGATAAGCTAAAAGGCCAGTGGTATCCTGGCGTGTGTCAGCAACAGAGTGGCCAGCAGGACCAGGGCAGTGACTGTCCCTCTGTACTCAGCACTGGTGAGGCCACACCTTGAATCCTGAGATCAGTTTTGGGCCCTTCTCTACAAAAAAAGACATTGAGGCACTGGAGAGTGTCCAGAGAAGGGCAGTGGAGCTGGGGAAGGGCCTGGAGCACGAGTCTTACAAGGAGTGGCTGAAAGCTGGTGCTGTTTAATCTGGAGAAGAGGAGGCCTTGTTGATCTCAGATGTGATGGTACGACTTTTTTAATTCACCACAACCATAATCCCAGTATATTTGCACATCCAAAAGGCATGACATGCCTGGAATTACTCTAACACCACATAGTGTGTCAAGCACACTAATAAATTGAGGCTGGAGAAAAGGATTTGAATGTTTTTCAGGAAAATATGAAACATGCGTTGCTAAAAAATTTACAGTTAAATTGAAACCACCTAAAATAACTTTCTCAGCTTGTCAGTGTTTATTTATCCTCTCTTCAGGCATCCCTTCTGTCCCCTTACCACTTTGCATTTTGTAGTAATTAGTAAAATATGTAGAAAGATATTTATTTAAAACTGAAAAACTAAAAGTCTAGGCATTCCCTGCATTTTTATCCAAAGCCTTTCTGTGGAGGACACATTTTTGGATCCTGCCTGATTCTGGTGTCAAACTTCTGGCAGTAAAATGTATTTACTCTTGTTGTGCCTAATCATATATGCTAGTAATATCTGGGAAGATATTGGCAATGTAGGTGAGACATCTGAAGGGCAGATGATCAAAAAATTTAAATAGCTCCTCAAGAGGGAGAATGTCTGGAAAAGAAGTTTGCCATATTAAAAATGGTTAAGTGCTAAACACAAACATATCTTGTTCCAGACAAATTGGCATATTGGCATAATATGACCGCCCAGAGCCAGGGGAGAGAATTGCATTAGTGGACAGAGTGCTTCACAAAGCAAGAGAGAGGCCACTGGTGTGCAGGAATGTGTTTTTAGCAGCTGATTATCAAAACGAAAGCTTATGAAAACCACTTTTCGTCCTCATTTGTCCTCTGGTGTTGGCCATGTTGTTTTAAAAGGAGAACTAGGCTAAGCAATAATTTTGTTTCTCCTTTTTGCCATCAGAGGATGAGGCAGCCTTTCCAAGCCAGCACCAGTGACCCTGACCCTAGAGCACTCCAGCCATCTGCCACACTGGGCCAGTATCATGGAAGGTCTCTCATCAGGACTGACCAAGTCAATCCTGTGACAGAAATATTTTAATCTGGACAATTCATTGGGAACAAAAATTCTGGAAAATGTTGTTTTGTGTGTCACTTGAATCTGTTTACACTTTGTCTTTTATTATCTTTTCACTTACATATTCAGCTTGAAAATGTCCTCATTACAACTTAGGTTTTCAGATGGTATAAAACTGTGAGAAGGATTAATGTCTCAGAAAATAGGGCTGTCATTCAGAGGGATCTAGATAGTTTGAAGAAATGGATGGACAGAGACCTCCTGAGGACGCCGTAATTGGGACAAAAGTAATGCCAGGTAGCAGGAGAGTTTAGAAGCTGTCTGGCTGGGGGATCACCTTTGCAGAGAAGACCTGAGAGATCCTGGTGGTAAATTGGGTGGTATGACCACCCAATTTACCACCTAGTGTTTATTTTATTTTAATGTATTAAATTACCTGGATGATAAAATGGGTGGTATGACCTTCTGGTGATGAAGACTAACTACATGCTGGGCACCATTTACAATACTGCATCAGCTGAAGAAAATCAACACAGCACTTGAAAGGTCACTCCTGGAGAGCAATGTTCAGTTTTGGGGTGTCCATTAAGAGTTTAACATAATCATAGAATCATAAAATTATAGAATGGTTTGGGGTGGAAGGAATCTTAAAAATAATCTAGTTCCACCTGCCCTCCTATGGGCAGGGATGTCTTCCATTAGACCAGGCTGCTCGAAGCCTCATCTAGCCTGTCCTTGAAGACTGACTGGGATGGGGCATCCATAACTCCTCTGGGCAACCTGTTCCAGTGCCTCACCACTGTCATAGCAAAGAATTTCTTCCTACCATCTAATCTAAACCTGTTCTCAGTTTGAAGCCATTACCCCATGTCCTGTCACTAGAGTTCCTAACCAATTGTCTCTCTCCAGCTTCCCTGTAGGACCCTTCAGACACTGGAAGGTTGCTCTGAGTTCTCTGTGCAACCTTCTCATATCCAGGCTGAAGAGCCCCAGCTTTCTCAGCCTGTCTTCATAGGGGAAGTGCTCCTGTCCTCTTATCAACTTTGCAGCCCTCCTCTGGACTTGCTCCAACAGTTCTTATGTTGGGGGCGCCAGAACTGTATGCAATATGTTAGATTAAGTGTGTTCCAGGAAAATGAGAAAATATGCAAAACCAGCATTCTACAGCATAAATCTGACCACTGTAGGGTGGTTTGTAAGTCAGACATTCAAATAGCATCAAATTTAGAGCTCACAAACAGCACAGCATCCTATGGTTGCTGGGAAGCGGAGCTCAGGTTGATTTGGTAAATATTTTGAATGAGCTTCACATAACACAAGGCATATATGGAGAAGGAGTACAGGGTAATGTTGCTTTCTTCTGTAGGAGGACAGCAGGGTATGTAATACCTCTAACATCTTTAGGCCATTTAAGCCGACACACTGCCAATTTCCATACATATTAGAGGAAATCTAGCTCTTTGGTGAATTTACCTTTCTGTATGTTGTTTGAAAAAGCAAAATAATCCCCTTGCCTCCTACACCTTCGAAAACAGAAAGCAAAACAGCAGAGCAAAAACATTTTTAAAATTTCTGTTTTCTGAATTCTCCTTGAAGGGACATTTTAGAAATGTAATTTCGTGTTTCCTTTTTAAAAATATAGGAGTGGTTTTTGCCAAAATATATTATTGTGTCAAAATGTGTCGGTTTTCATTAAACTACAGGATACAAAATAAATAAGTGACAATTTACCTGGAAAAAAAATAATTTCTTGGACTATGGATTACTCATTCCCCTTATTTTCCTCATTTGAAAGGTTTAGAGAGTAAAAATAAGTATTAAGAGTTATTGTTTATTTCTAGTCTTATCTGTTCAGCTGTATTTTTGGTGGAAGGGCATGATTTTGTTCTGCATGCTGTGTAAAAATTCACTTTGTTCTGAAACTTTAGTCACTAACCTGAAACAATGTTGTTCTGCTGGTCTGCTTTAGAGCTCAGTATCTCAGAGGCAATGCCTTGATACTTTCTTCCTTCATGTGGGGTTAATGCAGAAACAGGTGGTCTCTGCTGTTTCAGTTGCTGCCAATATGCAGAATCTACAGAGAAGTTGTCTGAGAGAGAAATAAATACTTGATGCACAGTCATAAACCATGCAGGAGAGCTCCTTCTATTTATTATTTTTGCATTACTGTGAGATACCCTGCTTAATTCCCTACTTCCCTTTCTATCTATTTCCTCAAAGTAACTGCATTACAACTGATGATCCTTTTAAAGTAATGCTATGTTTCTCTGCCATTCCTGAAAACATCTGTTTTTCCCATTCTTTTACTATAGAAAATCACATTAAGTAAGATCTGCTCCAAGATCTGCTGTCAGGCAAGATTAAAAAAACACAGTTTGCTAGACATGTCATAAACTTTGCTATTAAGAATCTCGTGATGAAAAAATAATAGTTTTCCAGAATTTATTTTTTGTGATGTAAAAAATTCTTGATGTCACAAAACCCACTAAAATAAAAAAAAAAAAATACAGCAGAAAGAGCCTAGTAAAAAATGACTGTATGCCCCTGTTGTTTCCGATAACCAGAAAATGTGATCCTTTTCACAGTTGCCCTATAATCTATAAATATTAAGCAGAGATCAAACATGACTTTACTTAACTGAAGTAGGTGTTTTACACTTACAGTAATACAGTCCAGTACAGTATGTAACCAGTATACAACGCAGTATATTATTCATGCTGCAGTTTTATTGGTGATAACATCTGATAATATTACATTATATTAAAAGATAACAGAGTTGCCATGTCCTGGAACAATTTTCAAGGAATCATAGACAACAGGCTCTCAGACCACAAATGAGTTGTGTGGTACTTTAATATTATGAGTTTCAAGGCCCAGAGGCTGGTGTAGTTATATTATTGCATCCTGTGTGAGTGTTTTCAAATTGTTTAGTTTGGGGAGGACATCACACATTCCCCTACAAATAGACATATATGGTCAAGTTTGCCATTATTTTCCATGCAAACTCTGAACAAATTCTTTTCCTGTAAGTGTTAAGAATACAGCTTCAGACCTAAAATTAAAGACTGATTATAGTGGGATGAAACTGAAGAACAGCTAATAAGGGTTATTCAGAATAGTTAGTCACCATTACACCCACATCAGCATTTCAGGGATATTGCAGAAGCCTTTTGGTGAATACAATACTTCAGGGCATCCAAGTATGATGGAGCTACCTAAAAACATATGTCTGCAATAGATTCTTAATCCAACATGAGCATTTTAAGACAAATGACTACATGAAATTATTAGTTTTCAGAACAAAAGTAGCACGTAAGCACTGTTGATCACATCTCAAAGGGCACATTTGATGGAAGTTTAGAGCTCTGTGGCATTTCTTTTGTGTATCTATCTCGCTTAGATATCCTCATTCTAGAAGGCTTGTCCCTTCAAGTTGAAATTGGACACATTATCATCTGTTGACACCTGTGGATAAGGGAAAAGCACTTCTCTTCTGCTGCACTGTAGAAGACTACAATTTGTTGTACTGATGATTTTATTGATTTATCTAACTAGTACCACAGCTGTGCAAGGAGAGCTACTGTCCAGTCTCAAGCGCTTTACAGGAAGGGTGATTACTCTTGTTACTTATTACTAACATGGGGAAGTTTCATATTGCAATCTGTAAGAAAACAGGTTTTATGTTTCCTTATCCATCTTAAAAATTACTATCAACAAGTTGCAGATTGAGAGGAGGAAAGCTGTTATTTCATTCTGCTTCACCATGATTCCATAGACTCCAATTAAGCTATCCCTGTTTGCATCACATTAGACAGGTAAACTGCCATCATGTCCGTGTGGGTCCAATTTCACTGAGGAATAATTCCAGTTGATATAAGTGGAAATTAAATGCTGCTTTCATGCTCTGTGGCAGGAAGGATGATGAAGACTTAATAAAGGATGGTTCAACTTCAGCAACTGCCACAGCTTTGGATTTTGGAGACTTCTTTTGCCCTCTTGTATTCACATCCTCTCATCCTGTGACACTTATAAGTGTTCCAGTTCACTAGGATTGTTCTTGAATTTCCTGTTGCTGATATCTAGCATAGAAAATCATATTATCATGCCAGATGTGCTTGACAGGCACATAGACAGCTGGTTTTCAACATCTACACTTCCCTGCCTTCTCCAAGGTAAAGCAAAAAGAATACTCTGTGATTTTCCCCAGGAAAAAAACATAAATGTTGAGGTCTTGTATAAAAATGTACGGAGTTCCTTAGCAATGTACAAGAAAAGGGAAAAGACAAAGAGAACAAGATTAATTTGATCCAGTGTGGGTACTCCAGGTGAAAACACTAATTTTGCCCTTGCCACAGTGGAAGTACAGAATGTTTCTTATGCTACCCCACTGTCACCCAGTATCTGTGTCTGGTTATTACTCTGTCTCCTTGTTCAGACATGTATACAGCTAATACACTGCAGGGCAAATGCAGGGAGGGTCGTCTGTTTGAAAATAATTTTTCTGAGTTTTTTTGTTTTTCCCTTCTGGTTTTTAAATGCCTATGTCTCAAAATACTAGTATACTAGTATAGTTTCTACTTTATTGTAATTTTGTGTATTTAAGGTTGCCATATGTCTAATTTTTCTTACACAACCAGGAAATGTTTCCCAAATTGGTGATTCTTTACTGTCTTTTCACCCCTTTACCAATGTCCTTGAGTGGAGAGAAATTACAGACATCCTCATAAAAGAAAACCAAAGCCCAAGATGCTCCTATGAATTGCTGAAACTAAGTGCTCAGGAATTTTTTAAAACCACCATAGACCTTGTTGAAGCCTGTTAAAAGCCATTTTCATAGAAGTAGATATTTCACTGCCTTCTTTCACAACAGTAATCTTTTAGAGTTTATCTGGACACATCCACTCTCAGGTGACATTCCAATAGCTCAAATGAGTCATGACTACAAACCATATTTTAAAAATTCCTTTTTTTTCAGAATACATAGGGGAGAATTGCTGAGTATTTTGGGGGCTTTATTTGAATTAAGACAGGTATTTAAATTGTAAAAATATGGTTTAATTGATACATGCCAAAAGCCTTTAAAATACAGTAAAAGACAGGCAGTCATCAGTTTGCTTAGCATCAAGAAGCTCTAGAAGGTGATTTTACACCTTGAGAGCCAGACCTCTGGCTCAAGAATTTCTGATCTTTGTATGAGCAGATGACAGAGATCAAGGTGTTCACTGATGTGTGGCTGGCCCAACTCTAACACTAGAAAGATTTTCTTGGGTGGATAGCCCTGTCCTAGTTAAGATACTTAAGCCCTAAATTCACGTAGAGAAGAACTTTATTCATAGTTTCTAGTGACACATGGGCCTATGTGCACTTCTTATACTTTATATTTTACAAGAGAGTCTAAACCAAAAAAAAAAAAAGTTCCTGTGGCTTTCAGTGAGAAAGGATGTTACCCCTGAGAACATATTTAGAAGTAAATTACAAAAATCTTCTGTCACTGGTCATTGGTTACTCTGTCAGTACATATGTAGTATAAAAAACCACAACTATTTCTCCAGCATGCATCTAAGTCTAAGCTGAAAAACAGGAGAATGGGATTACCACCAGATTCTAATCCTACTTCTGCAGAAAAGGTAGGATAACTCTCAGTAGATATCTACTTATACTTTAACTACACTCCTAAGAACTTCTACCTCACAGTTTAGATTTAGGTTTTCTGGGAGGAAAAAGATTTGCAGATATTCCTCTAAGAGATTTTTGCTTCACAAAATTTGGGCCAGGGCCACAAAGTCATGCTGCTCAGAGCTGGGCTGAGGTTTGCAGGATAAATGAGCCCTGACAGAATATGGCATGAGAAAATATCCTTGTAACACAACTGCAGGTAGCTGTCTCTTAAACTTGTTTGTTGTGTGTGTAGGTATAACCAAAACCTGATGAAAGTATGCATGTATCTGCTACTCCCCCAGGAGAAATATTTAATTTAGAGTGTTTCTTGAGAAGTCTGGGCCTGTCTAAATAGGAAAATTTACCAACTTAACTATACTGCTGTAATTCCCTATGGGGATGGAAGGAATAAGTGTATCCATGAAGAAAGTTGTAGCTCTGGCAGTAAATTTCTCTGGGCAGACAAACCCTTCAGGTTTTGTCCATAACTTGAAAATTCAGACCTGATATTCATAAGACATAATTGATGAAGTTGCAACACAGAGAAAACACAGCTGCTTAACCTTAGGGAAAAAAGCAATGAGGCCTTTTTGCTTCTTGACAATATATCCCAGCATATAAAATACTATCATCTAATTTGGTGTTGCTTTGTGCCCTCTTAATGCTCTGTAGATCTCAATTTTATTTGGATTAGACATTGACTATTTGAATTAAACTCAACTGATTTGGTTTGTTAGACTCAACTTCATGAAGTAGCCTGTGCTCTTCCCATCTCTGTGGTGGAAGGGTCAATAAAGTAGCAGGTTTTGCCAGCAGAGGGTTATCAAGTGTGAGAGGCATTGTTCTGTGATCCTAAATGTGTGCAACCTGTGCAGGGAAGCAGCCCTACAAACGACCTACCCTCTTTCCTTAGCTAGTCAGTGGCAGACATTACACAGAGATGCTTTGCAGATTCATAGAAATTATCCTATCCATCTTAACTTGCATGAATTCACATATCCAGAGCTGAGTTCAGAGGCTTCCAAACCCATTTCTCTTTTTGCCAGACCATGTAGACACATTACGACTTCTCTTATTTTTCCTCAGGTGGTGGAACAAACTCCTGCCTCTGCCCAGAACAGAATACCTGCGCTGTGACCACTCACCACCCATGACCAGCACCAAGCACAGTTACTCTTCTAGTTGCTACCAATGAAAAAAAATAAAAAGAATTCACCAGCAGTAATGGCAAGACATGAAGCATATTTTAATTTAGCAAATGCACAAACATTGCCATAAAACATCAGTAGCTTGAGGTCTTCTTTAGAAATGAGCTGTCAAAAGGGGAAGGAAAAAAAAAAGAGCAGTTAGTATCAAAAGGGCGTTGTCTGACCTGCTGGATTTACAGGCTTTATTCCACAGTACTTAGGTCCTATTTAGGCCTGGGAGTCTCTCAACCTGATCAGTATTCTTGCCTCCAGAGAATAAATACACACTTTTTACATTGAGCTGAATATGAATGTGGCTGCAGACAATTTTTCACCTTTTCACTCAACTGCTTACTCCCCCTTTTTCTCCTCCATAAAATATGCAACTGAGCAGACTCCCTTGGAACTAACAGTGGCAGATATAATTAATTAGCTGCATAATCTTAAATTGTTGTTCTAGTTTTTAAGTTAATTTTTGTAAGAGGAGGTTTAAATCATTAAACTGAACTCTTGGTGCTAAGGACTGTAGTGATGGACCTGATTTGGAAGCACAAATCAAACAAATTAAAATCTGTAAACTAATTTTTTCTGGTTTCAGGCTACACCTCAGCTCTGTTCAAATTTAACTTATTATTTAGTTTTCCAACTATTTTCAGTCCAGATTTAAATTGCTACAGGTGGACTTTAGAGATTTGTGTTCTATCCCTGGATACACCAAACGTTTGCATTCCATGCTTCAATTTCTCTTTGTGTAAATCTGTATTACTACTAACTACTTCAAACTTAAAAGTACCATAAGAACAAGGGATAGACAAATCCTAATAAGGAGCAAATATGATAACAAAATATTTGCTATGATAGCGACATTTTACAGAAAAGCTCAAGGATTGTGACAAATTTTCATTCATCAAAATCTCTTTTTTCTTGATTTGTATTTTCTTTTACACATTTGTAGATCAATTATAAGTTAATTGACAAAGTGGTTAGCACAAATTGTGGCAATATGAAGTATATGTGCACAACCTCAAAGCTATGTTGAGCTTCTTTAAGGGACAATTGGAAAGGAGAAGAATTTTTTACTAGTTTTACGAGTCAGTTTTCAGCATATAACAACATTAAAATTTCATGGCTTACTTATGAGTTTCCTTCTGCTTATTTCTGGAAGAAATATCTGTTCACTCATTCTGATTAAGTATCCTGCAGAGCTAAAATCCCAGAATAGGAAATCTCAACCCATAACAGAAGACTGCTTACTCTCTCAGAGACGCACACAATCCCACAGCAGCCAAGCATATACCAAAATATCAAAAAGTGTTAATAAAACATATCCTTGAAAAACTGGACAAATCACATGAAAAATAGGGTGTATAAGTGCTTGAGTTTCAATCTTTTGTAATGCTAAATCCTTCAGTGCACCCAGCTCAATGAAGACCATTACTACAATTATTTGGAAAATGGTAGGGTTTTTGGTTTGCATTTATTATGTGACCCATAGAATTATTGAAGTTACATGGAGGAGGAAATGAGAGTGGTAAATTCTTTAATAATCAGTCATATTATGACTCAGTCATGGGTTAAGAAATGAGAAATTCATTTTCAGATTTGCTGAAGTACTAAACATCTTTAAAAATTTTTTGTCTAAATCTGTGTATCTTTTTAATGTAGAATAATCTTAGCTGAAATACATAAGTATTGATAACTGAGGCACTTCTAAACATTCTATGTCAGACATGGCCGCTTCTGAATTAAGAGTACACTTATCTTCTAAAAACATTTACTGAACCATAATTAATTCACACTGTGGCATACAAAGCCAAGAATAAACACAGCTCAATCTCACTTAAAGGATTTACTAGACTTGCAGGTGGAGTGTCTAAAGCAGACCTTCAACTTTCTCAGACACAAATAGGTATCCAGCGCTGATAATTCCTAACCATCAGCAACTTCTGCTTCATGCTCCTGGTTGAAAGGACTGCTTTGCCCTGATATCTAACCTAAATCATCTTTGCTGTTTTCTGCTGGGTATTTTCCAGCTGGCACACACCCTTATGAAGTCTTTTGCCCAAAGCCAGGTTGCATACTCTAGCTGAGGCATTTGCAGTGCTGAGCAGAGCAGAAGGATTATTTGCCATGCTTTGCAGTCTCTATTCCTGCCTAGTGTATGTCAGGAGGGTGTTTTGCAACAGCATGGTATTGTTGCAACTGGTCACTCCCTGCTGAGTTTAGTTCCTAGAACTTGTTCTTATTGAATATTGCCCTATTTTTTCAGACAATTTATCCAGTTAGTCAAGGTAATTTTGAATTCTAATCCTGTCCTCCGGCATCCAGTCTTTCTCAGCTTGACATTTTCTGGAAATTTAATAAGCATGCTCTTCTTCCCATCTAGGTCATTAATGAAAATATTGAATATAACACAGCCAGGGCAAACTCTTGCAGAATTCCATTTATGCATCTGTTTAGATGAGGAATTCATGGCAGAGCAATCAGTAGAAGTTAGTAAGCAGATGCATCTAAGTGTTACAATTATCTCTTCTTCTAAGTCAGCACACTTTGACTTGAATGCAAACAATTCAGATTCAAGCTGTACGGTTTAAAAATCCAAATATGATTGCATCTGTTCTCATCTGAGCAGTCTGTTTCACAAGAGACCTATTTCAAAGCTCATTACAGCTAATGAATGGCTCCTATAAATTTCAGAGGGCCATGAATCAGGGTTGAAAAAAGGCTAAACATGATCCTTCACTGACACTAAAATAAAGTTTTGCAGAAGTCAGCATTTGATTTTTTTTTTTAAATATTTTGATTAATTAAACTAACGAGTCAGCAAAACTGGTCAAAAATTGTTTTTTCTCAAACTTTGTATTTTCCCCAAATGATCAAGGAATAAATTGAACACATTTCAAATTTATTATGCAAACATTTAAGATAAATGAATAACCCACTCAAACCTAATTATCCAAAAAATATCTCAGCATGAGCTGATCGTGGGCCTCATTGAAACAGATCTGTGAGTTCAGAGTCAGCCTCTTCTAGCTCTCACAGAGTTTGAAATGTTAAATACAGATTAGAGTTTTCTACAGCCTCTGGCAGTCAATTTTGCAATTTTGTACCTGATGGCTTATCTACAAAGATTCAGATATAGCAAACTCGTTGTAGAGGACTGCTGTAACTGCCCTCAATTTATGTACCAGGGAGTCCCTTAAACTAAATTCTGCCTAGACTACATTTTATTTCCTTTTAAAAATAAAAGCGGTTAAAGAGTTAAAAGTAGCAAGAATTTGACTGTAGTCTTTTTGATGATTCCAGAAAATAGTTATTTTCATTCCAATGATTAGTTATCATCACTGTTAAAATTTTGCAGCCTGGAGTCTAAAGTTGGCTCATTTCAGCTGAGTTCACACACAATGACACTTGAAGGATCACAAAACCCTTTCCTTTTTATATTTCTGTTTTCCATACAATTACTTCAGATGTGATTCTGATTCTCCTCTTTCACTAGATAGAAAGAGAGGGACTTACAGTCTTTTTTATCCAACACCCAGCTGTGGATCTTCACTAAATATTCCTTACATTTCCCTGCATCATCCTTCAATCTGATTTCACCAGAAATTCTTCACCAGATTCTAGTGCTATCACTAAATTACAAGCTGAGGAAATCACACAAACTGTGTATCTTGAATAAGACAGGGTTTTTTTAAAATAGCTTAATTTCAAATGAAGGCGGTGAGACCCTGGAACAGTTTGCCCAGACATGTTTAGGGCGCCCCATTCCTGGAGGTGTTCAAGGCCAGGCTGGAAGCATCTTTGAGCCACCTGGTCTAGTGAGATGTGCCCTTGCCAGTGGCAGGGATCTGGAACTAGGTGATCTTTAATGTCCCTTGCAACACAAACCTTTCTATGGTTCTATGAATTAACACTAGATATCTGCAACATTCGATTTCAAGTCCTCTGCCCTTACTCACTGGAGGCAGACATCACCACAGATTTCTATGACTTATCTCCTACTGTTTGGACTATCTTTACAGATCCTTTCAGCTGCCCTTTTCTTTCCTGCCGTATTCCAGGATGCGTTTCTGTACCTAACCTTCCGCACTGCCCTCTATGTGTGCACTGCTCTCTGCATTTAATGATTAAGAGCTACTGCTTTCTCTTTGTGTGACTTGCTCAAACCAGAGCAGCAGCAAGAGAGCAGTCACTGATGAGCATTGGGCAGCTCACCACACACTCTGGGCAGGAGACTGTCCTATAAAAACCTGGAGTGACAAAACAAACTGCAAACCAGACTCTTCTTTCAAGAGGGAAATGGGAGGGAGGATGGAATAGAGGAAAAGAAGGACTATTGAGAGACAAGCTGGAGTCATGTCTTCAAACAGACAGATTGTGTTTGTTAAAGATAAGCTTATAATATTTCCCATTTGTATTTTTTTGCATCAAAACTTAAATAATAATAATAATAATATTTCAGTGATAAGTAATATTTCATCTACTGTATTTTTTTTTGACTGTAAGAGAGTTATCTTTCTCTGAATTTCAATTACCTTGATTGTCCTCTTCAGGGTGCCTTATGTGTCAGATGTTCTGCTCATCCATCACTTTGCTATAGGAAGCGTTCCTCTTCTGTGGATGCAAACTGAGAATGTCAGAAGGGTTTTGCTGCTTCTTTGCGTAACACTGAATATTTTCCTTGCGTGACGCAGTTTAGTAATTTGGTGGTCTAGCTGGAAATATCTGATATGTAGTTTGAAATCTGGAAAATCCTAAACCATGTAACTACTGTGAACCTTCAGCTGGGACAGCCACTCATGTACCCTGCACAAAGATACTGCTGTTCACCTGGGCCCTCCACCCTCTTGTCCTGCTCACTTGTTTTGACTTGTTTTGAGTGCTTTAGGAAACAAATTGTGAATATGCCTATAGGGAAGGTGTTTGGGTTTTTTTGCAAATACTCAAGTAGACACTTGCTGTGATAGTGTTACTTCCATGTGAGCTTTGCCAGAGAGTCTAGCCTATCATCCTATGAAAACATACCATTTATCTTTCAGTAGACAGGACAAGTATTGACCTGAGCACATAGCACAAGACCTGCAATGCTCACTGAAGTTTTCATGCTAATGATAAATCTAATTAGGAATTAGTGAAAAGGCCTTTTCTGTGTCAAAAATATGGGGAGGAAAAAATCAATATATTCTTATAGACCTCGCTTGTAACTTTTAGGTAGCTGCTTCAGCATCTCTTTTTCAGTTTTACTTTCAGGAAGAAAAAATTGGCACTTGTTTGTGGAAAGTGTTGTGAAAATGTGAAAACCTTCTCAAAATTATTTTGCAAATAAAGCAAAGTAAACCTGTCTTCTCATAAAATTTACCAGGTTCATAACTTGGTGAAGACAGAGTTTACTAAATTTAGATTTTATTTTCATCACAACTGAGTGTAAAACAATCCATTTCAGTCAAAAGGCACCATTCCATGATAATTTTTCAGCTAAACCAGCTGAGATATGATAGCTGCAATTCAGCCTAGGAAAGGAAAGCTTCCCAAGGCAACCACGTGGAATTGAAAATTGCCTCTGACAGAATTGTATTAGAGGCATATTTGGTGATTATGCAACATGCATGTGCGGCTGAGACTTCTCTCCCTCCCTCAGCATGTCGCATATTTGGCTGAGAAGAGCTGCTTTATGCCTGGAGGCACAGCTGCAGTGCCTGTTTTTGTGCCCAGCAGCACCACCCTCACCCTCATGAGAGCAGTCCTGGTCACCCACCAGCACCCCTTCCTCCTGCTGGTTTAACCAAGCCTCTGACTGATTCATTCTGAGGGTCCTAACTCCCTGTCTTGGTAGAGTTCCACAGACAGGAGATTTTATATGTTTAGATATATAACTTTGCCATTGAATTTTGAAAGTACCCTGGGCGTTGCAGTAGTTCATTTGGACTGCAGTATAGCTTATGCACATCTCCACTTCTCTTCCTCAAAAATGTGTATTTCATGCTGCTGCATAAAGTCTTCCAGTCTTGGAAGAAATATCAGAGCTGCTCTTTACACAATAGGAAAGAGTTTCTTTTCAACAGTCCTAAATCCATTCTAAACTTCCAGCTTCCCACAACTGCTCTAGTCCTGTGACACAGAATGTCATCACAATAGAGGTTTTATACCCCCAGCGTCCCACAGGGAGGAATGAAACTGGTCCTGGTGGCAGGATTTGCAGTATGTGAGGTGCCTTCCCATCAGATAAAAGTGAAATCTAAGGTCCTCATGCTCAGGGAAAATCACTGACTTAAGTTTATCAAACAAAAAGTATTCCAGAATTTTTCCACATGCAAAATCAAGTTGTAAGGCAGTATCTCAAGAAAAGTGATCTGCAACTCAGTGACTTTAGTTTGCAAGCCTATTTGTACCAGATTCTGAAATGAATGGTCTTTTGTTAATTAATTAGTTCATAAGTCTGAGTTAAGTGTACTACAATTCCCTGCTGAATTTCCCTTATTAGAACAATCCATCCCACAGCCTCAGTTACACAGATCAGCTTTACATAATGGGAAAGCTACTTGTCAAGTATAAATGCAACCTCAAAAAAACAGGCTGTCTCTTATCATACTAGGGACATATTCTTCTATTAGTCAAAAAATGTAAATGTTATTCTGATTTCATTAAATACTGTTTGCCAGTCTGCATATGTGGAAATAAATTTGTCTGTAATTTGAAGTGATTTCTTATGGAAACAATTCTCACATAATCAAACCACCAGTCTGCCTCTGTACCTCTCAGCACAGGAACTCTTGTACCTGCTGGCTGGTTTGAGGTGCAATTAGCTTATTAAAAATGAAGAAAATAGGCAGCTAAGTAGCGGAGTTTGTTCCTATATCCCAGTTAAAGAGAAGGCCAACCTCACGCCTTGTTGCAAGTTAAAGTGTCTCAGCAGCCTGGCAGCTTTTTTACTGCTCCCATTTCAGAAGAAGATTTCATCAGCATTTACATCTTTGTTGAGATACAGATCTCTTTCTTCTTTGGCAGGAGTACAAGAGAAACGACACATCATTTGATCTCTGGAGCTTAGTTTTGTCAGTGTTCATTGAGCAGTTAGACCATGCCCTGGGACAAATGACTGAAATTCTGCTCACTTCTCAGCTTGGGCACATCTGCTGTGACTGCTTGGAAGTCCTGCCTTGCTGGGGCCCAGACCACTGGTGAGTGACAGGAGAGGGAGACACACTGCTGTGACCTTCCTCTCATCATCCATTAAAAGCATTTCCCTGTAGTTGTGTGGGGAGCCAAATCCTGGTAGTGTACAGAGGGAATCCTCAAAATGTGTGAACGGGATCAAGCTCATGAGGGATGAGCAGGATAAGACACCAAAGTGGCCATGCAGTGCCTGAGAGCATGTAGGGACATCCATACCTGGGCATGCAGGGACCTGTGCACAAAGGTGCTTGCTGGGTTTGGCAGCAGCCAAGTCCCCAAGTTTTATTTCCTGTTCCTGTTCTCTTCACTGGGTTTAATTTTACCTTTTTTTTTTTTCCAGAACGAGAGAAAATTTTCCTTACTTTCTCTGTTGGTGCTGTACTCTCTGGAAATGTAGATTATGCCTCAGAAAACAGAAATAACAACATAGAGAAACCCATGCCATCAGGGGAAGACAACAGTAAGATCAGCCTTGAAACCCACCCAAAACCAAAATCCTTCCTTTTCCCATGTGCTTGTGCCCTAAAGCACATTATCATGAAGGTACAGCCTGATGTGTTATTGACTCTTTAGCTCAGTCTTCACCCAGGAAAAGCCCCAGTAAAAACAGTGTTTCACGAGAATAAAAATTTGTCCTACACAGACTAAACAGAGATTTTTATCAGAGAAGTTATTGCAGTTGGGCTAGAAATGACAGCTGACAAAAAACATTAGAAAGAAGTATAGCAGGTTTAGCGAGATCATGGTGACTACTACAAACAGGGGAGATGTGGCTAAGTTATGTGCCAAAAATGTATCTAGTTGATGCAGCTATTCCCTTCTGATCTCTTCTGTGCCTGAAAAAACACAATAAATTATATAAAAGTATTTTTAACAGAGCTTTCTTAAATTAAGCCTGACTTCAGAAGTGCATTTTCCTCTGCTGTCAAATGGAAAAATCCACACATGTAATTTTAAATTTATTGCAGCAGATGAAATAATTGTACTTACTGATTGTGTTTGGCCCGCAATCAGTAAGTACAATTCACCAGCTATTTTACAAAAGGCTGAAATTTTTTCATTCATCTTTAGCTGTTGAATCTCGCTCTCGCTCCTTTACATGAGAAAAAGTGATGATGTGCATATTTTCTTGAAGTTTTGGGTCTCTTTTAAAACTTCTGTTAATTCTTCCATGAGCACTTTGACAACAGGTGAGCAATTATGTTATGAAACAAGCATGTCTTTCTGCCTACAAATGACAAAATCAAAACAAAATAGATAAATACTACCAGATGAAAATACTTGTTAATTAAGACCACTAACCATGGGGTTTTTTTCATGGCTTTCATATCTTATTAACTTTTGATTGAAAGATATTGAAAGTAAGTAGTCTAAACCTGTAAAATGTGTAATATCTCTAGAAGGCAACACGACTTCTATCGTCCACAATAATTTTATGTAGCCTCATTTTATGTGGTATTTCCTGTAGTTTCCTAACAACAGGAAATAATTGCCTGCTGTATATTTAAGACCAAAAAATACTGTAACAAGAGGAGGAAAATCTTTTGTTCTTTGTATCTATATTTCAACTTGAATGTTTGTTACAGATTTTTTTACACTCCATCTCTGATATGCCATGATGCTGAATGCAATGTACCTTGGAATATTTACCTCATGATAGACTGGAGGATACACATGTGGAAACTTAGCATCTTAGATGTCCATCATCTTTCTTACCTGACTCATACAGTCAGAAAAACTTAATGTCTGCCACAGCAAGTGAAAATTAGCAGGGCCTGACATGAATGCTAGCCAAGTTGTGATTTAATGTCTGTAAAACATTATGAACCCTTACATACTGTGTTTTGTAACTGAACTCATGTTTGGGTACTCAGTTGCTCTCCAGAACAGAAACAAGATCCACAGCATGACTTTGACATCAATTAAGTTTTCTCATTTATGAGCAGAAACAGGTCAGACTGAATTTTTGGTTTCTGTGTCATGAAGGGAGAAGGACTAGGCAGAACTAAAAACAAATATATTGCAGCTACGTTTTTAAGGATGTCTTTGATGAGAGCAATTTTTTCAGGATCCAAGTCTTTCAGAATTCACAGAGTTTTGAAAGCTCTTTTTAAATAAAGATATGCTGCTTGCATGTGCTTTCAATTCATTCATTCATTCATTCATTCATTCATTCATTCATTCATTCATTCTTCTAAATATTCTCTTCTTGGCAAAACGGGACGTAAATTTAGTCTGCAGCTGTTCCCACAGGCTGTTGAGTTTAATTGAAAGTAGAAGTGATCCAGTATCAAAGTGGGCATTAAAACAGAAGTCTGCTGGAAATCTTGGGCTTGGTGCACGAGGCTGAAAAACTCCCTGGCTGCTGAGCCAGGGTTGTGTCACTGTTCGTGTGAGTGACACCAGTGCTCTGGAGGGAAGGAGTCCTGCTCTGCACCCCTCTAAAAAGTGAGACCTGTGTTTGTCCTAACACACAAGATGGCTGTACAGAGTTAGCAGTGTGCCGCTGCATTCAGCGCAATTGAAAACTGTGTTTGGCAAGTGTTTTCTCCGTTTGGCTTTGTCCTTTCATATGTATATGGACAAGCAAATTAAACCCCATTCTTAGCGTGGTAATGGTCGGACTACGCAAAGCAAAGCAAACACACACAGCAGACAGTGATGCTGGCTCTTACTGAAGTTTCAGGTACCAACCTATCACCAGGTAGGGATTTCCTCCTTGGGACAGCCTGTTTGCACTGCCCGCCTAAACTCTGCATCAAATGTAGAACCTTTCACTGCTCAGCAATCCCACTTTATATTTATTTATCTGGAGAAACGAAAAACCACTACTGGCAATTAATTGTGGCTTGCCTCCTTTACCCTGAGGAAAGAGAGGTTCACAGAACTCACTTGGCACCTCTGAGAAGGCAGTTGAGTGAAGTTTGTTGTTTATGTTTTTGCAATAGGCAAGATTTGCAAGGATAGGCAGCATCCTCATAACCAGCTGATTGCTGTAATGGAGAAGAAAATCTTCATACCTGTTGCTAGGCATCCATGTCTGATCTTCGAGTATGAGCATGAAAATACCTAAAAACAAAAACTACAGACAAACAAACAAACAAAAAAACCACCACAAAACAAAATCAAAAAGAAAAATCCTAAACCTCTGAAAAGTAGAGGAGAGAAGGCGACTAAGGGGTTAAACATTTCGAGAGATGTGTAAGAAGGGACAGTAGTGAAAAGTGAAAAATTCCTGCAGTTCGGAGTGTTAAAACATCTTCCTTCGAGTAGTTAAAAATCCGACCGCCTGCTCCTGGCAGTGGGAGGCAGGGAAGCCGGCGGGGATATTACTTCAACACCTCATTCGCAGGCTGAAGGGGTTTTCTTTGCCGGCCGCCTTTCCCTTGAGAGGACACCTTTGCTCGCTGTGCATTCCCATTCCGCTGCGTTGTCACCGTGTCGCTCCGTCCCCCGCGCCCCGGGAGCCGCCGCCGGTGCCTCCCGTTAGCCCTTCCCAAACCGGGTGCCAACAGGGTTGTAAGAATTTAATAACATGCTAAACATTTTGATTAAAAAAAAAAAAAAGTGCTTTCTAAAACTAAAACCGGGAGCAGCGTTAATTAACTGTGGAGCAATTTTAATTATCAGGAGCACACTTTCTGCCTTTCACACGCACAAGTCGGTGAAGAGAACACCTGAGCTATCCTGAGAAGACAAATTTACAAAAATACAGGGAAGTAATTTGGAGCGTCTCCTCGGGACAGAGTTTTCTGCAACAAACGCGAGGAAGAAAAGGGGAAAATAAAAAGGAAAAAATAAAAAAAAAAAAAAAAAAAAAACCCATCTCCGAGCCAGCGTTCAACTACATGCATGAGTTTAGCAACTCAGCCAAAAACCCTTGTCACCCTGTCACCTCCCCCGCCCAGCAGCTTTCAAAGAATTCGGGGATGAAGCATCTAAAATAAATCCCCAATCCTTCCCTAGTAGTTGCTTTTGCATTTCCAGCGTCTCTTCATCCGAGACAAGGACATGGTCCTGCCTCGGCGGGGATCCCCGGCCGCCCCATTTCCAGCCGCTGTGTGAATGCTCGGCAGAGCCTGGGGGGCTGCGGGCACCTTCTCCATCTCACCTATTTCCAGGCGATTTCACGGAGATTCATTCTCCCATAAAGGCTTGGAGCTGCTCATCTGCCCGCAGAAACGAATACTGGACCATTTGCTCTGCAAAAAATAAGCCCACCGTCCTAAGGAGTGTAGCGATGTGTCGCTCGGGGGAAAGCCGGGCACCTCGTCCAGGGGGAGAGAACTGGCTGTGACTTGGAGTAGAGCACCCTGAGTTTGGAGGACACGCCGGCGCCCGGTGCCAGGACGGGTGGGACGCGGGCAGGGCCAGCCCCGCGCCTCC
>NW_005054333.1:5968023-5972922 GCF_000277835.1 Geospiza fortis | reverse complement strand
GAGCCCGCGGCAGCTCCGGCCGCTCCCCCTTGCGCTCCAGCGCGCCCGTGTCCGTGTCCGGGGCGGAAAAGGGGAAGGGGGCAATGGGGAGGCAGATAATCGCTCCCGAAAGAAGCAGCGGTGCGGCTATGGGGAGAAAGTCCTGACGAGGTGCAGAGCCTTCTGCTCAGCAGCAACCGGGATGTGCGAGTGGCCGGCTTGATTGCCAGCGGAAGGAGAGCTGGTAAGGCGTGGGAGAACAGCACTGAGTGCATAGGCACACACAGGCACATCCTCCTGTCTCAAGGGATGAGGACAGGCGTAAAGCAAAGTATGTTGCCAGCAATAATAATAACAATAATACTTGAAAAAAAAGTATTCTTTTCCTCGTGCCTGCAAAAGAAATTTGCACGGCTAGACATCGCCCCAGAAGCAAAAGCTGTTCAAAAGAAACCTCCCGCCCAAGAACCTCTCTTTCCATAATACGGGATGAACACTCACAAGCCTTCTTTCTGCGCTCCCGACACACAGGGCAGCACCGAGGCTCCAGCCGGGAGCAGGGTCTGCTCCCAGCATCGCCTCCCTGGGGACCCCGACTTAGCGAAAGCATCGGAGCTCCCTGTCTGCTTTTTGCACTTTGCAGAGCATATCGCTCAGGTTAAAAAGCAGAATTCTCGGACTGCCAAAATCAAGATTACTCCACAGGAGGTTGGTCCATTATTCAGCTGCTCACCGGGTCTTGCAGGCAATATAAATATGCTTCTTGAAAAATTGTGCCCTTCTCAAGAAGTAATACAGGATCCCAGTCTGTTTCGAAATCCACAAGTGTAAAATGGAATTACTCTGTATTTAAAGTGCCCCACTAAAGCTCCTATCCACTTGTCATTATCCCCTATTTCCCTAATCCCTTTTTTAAAAAAGTAATTCCAAGTGGCAGTTAGAAAATCATACAACAGGAAACAGTAATTGTCCTAAATAGCGCAGTTTTCCTCAATACACACCTTCCTGATGTGTAACAATTTCTCCATACACTTTAGCAAAAGACACAGTTTGCTTAAAACAATGCCGTAAAAAGTGAAAAATTGGTATTCTACTCTTTAAAGACGATATTGCAAAATGTGCTCTCCTCCATGGAATTGTTGAGAATTTTTTAGTATATCTTTATTATTAAAAAAAAAGAAGTGTAATGGAGTGAGTTTAGAAAGTGATCCCGATTTATTCTAAGAAATGTAAGGTTATTCTGATACAGCAAAAGAGTTTTGTCCTTTTATCGTAAATCTGGCGAGAGTATGAGCAGCTGCACACCTAATTTGCTCACACCTTTTCTCAGCTCCTTCTTTGCAAAGATAAACCAGAGGTCGCTTCACGGAATGCAGCTGAAATGTGGCAGGTTTTGGCAAGTGCATACTTACTTTCAGCCACTCGTACTGAAAGATTTGTTGGACTGCATCAAGTATCCTTACTCCATCACCTTTACAGCTGTGAACGTGTTGACGGCTGGATTAGCCACCACATCCACAAATAAAGCATTTGATATTTTAGTTCATGTTTTCTGCTTTCACATTCCTAGACTGGAATCGAGGAGAAGTCAGCACCTTTTGATTGCTGCTTAGTCTCGCCAGGCACAGGCGGAGGGTAGCAGGGAAGGCACTATCAGCAGGCAGAAATGAAGTGGTGTTTTACATCACTTCAGCTCCACACATCTCCCGTCACTGCTCTATTGAAAATTTAAACTGGAAAATGACAATAAAAAGCCGGAATAATGGGTAAAGCAGGACACGAAATTCGATAGACATTGCTACGAGCTTGAAGGGAAGCGACTTAAAAGGTCAGAGAGCAAACGGGAATGGCCACAATCATCTGAAGGCAGTTGGAAGGTAAGTTGATGGACACCGGTTTGACCCACAGGTCAGCAAACTAGTTTAACTCTACCTTGATCTGCACAACGCAGAGACAAGTTCCCGGCTCCTATCAAGCAACTCAATGCCCTTATCTGGAAGGGTTTAGTAAAAGTAAATCCACTACAAAAAGGAGCTATTCAGCCTTCAAGTGCTGGGTTTTGCGGGTAAAAGAAAGGAAAAATATGTGTGTTCTCACACAGCCTGGATCCAAACTGGCAGCTCCCAAACAGCAGCAGCACACGCTCCTTCCCGGGCCAAGGATGAGTTTTGCTGCTGGCTCTATCCCACTGCCAGACATTCCTGAGATGGAGCAACCAGTGCCCTAAAGAAACCATCAAGTTCCTGGACAATAGCATTTTGATAGCACTATCTTTTCAGGTAGGTATTGGAAGTTATCCTCTACTCCATTACCCTTTTTACTAGGTGCTCAGACCATTTCATCAGGACCAAAATTTCCAAGTAACATAACCACTGCCTCTCAATCCCACTGGGGAAATCAGGTACTGCTCCACCACCCCATTTACATGGCATTAAAAACCAAAAAAATCAGAGCAAACTGTTGCTTTGTTTCAGTAGCAAACTTTGCAGGCCTCTCCTGGTTGCGTTTGTAATGGAGAAAAATCCAAATGCAGCTCAGAAAAAGTCAACCAGAGCAACTCTTGTTTCTAGTGGTTGTTAACAGTCCCATCTAACCCCTACACCACACAGGGGACCAAAATCTTGAATGCATCTGGAGTTGACTGGTGTGTGCTTTTTTTGCCCTGCAGTTTAATACCTGTTGTTTAAGGTACTACCAACACCATGTGTTTTACATGTGTGTACTAAAGATCATTCTGCTATGCAGATTACATGCTCTAGCCCTAATTTTCCAGTACCCCGACAGCGAGCATCATCTCCTTAGAGAGGTGAGATTTCCAAACAGATGAGGCCAGATTTCCAAACAGAAACAACACGACCTCCAGACCCATGGACTGGGTCCATGCACTTCCCCACCCCCATCACCCCACCCCCCAAAGAAGGTGATATAAGAAAGTGTTAGAAGTTTGAGGGGTTTAGGTTGGTTTTGGTTTCGGTTTGGTGTTTTGGGGGTTTTTGCCAGAACGCTAAGCAAATGCACAATTGTATTTTTATTGTTGTCCAGGGGGAGCTTGTGGAAAAGATTTAAAGGGCACAGCAAGGGCGGCAGCCCTTGACCGGCTGGCTGGCAGCACCCCGCAGCCCCTGAAATTGCCCAGATTCCCGATCCTGTGGGGAAAACGCCCCCGAACAAGAAGGGAGTTTTCACACACAGCCGCGAAGTTTCCCAGCCCTGAGACCAGAAGAAGTTAGTGCTCGCTATGGCAATTAGCATCGCCCCCAGCCACAACCACCTCACCTCACAACAAAAGCGGAGGACCACTTTTTCTTTTGTCTTTTAAAGCAATAATGACCCTCAGCATTTCAATATTACATCTCCTTTCACAATGGATCTGGAGGGATGTGAAAAATAATTTCAAGGGGGAGCTATATGCAAAGCAGCTGCTCAAACATACTCAAGATTTGTGAGAGGCACTGTAAAATTAGTCTGATAAAAACAATTTAACAATTTTCTAAAAAAAGAGCTAATGTCTTTCATTTAGTTTCCTCTGATGGTGCATTTTAAAAAGCACGAAACAGAACAACTTACCCATTTTAATGCCTCAAAGCTGCTCTTAGTATGTGCTAAAATTTACGCTTGTTGTATGCTCACTTTTCTCTGAAACTCTATAGAACAACTCATGCCATATGAGTTCAAACCAAATCATTGCTGTAACGATGGACTAATAAAGAAGAAAAACAACTGGCTGACCTAAGGTAGAATGATTTTCTGGAGTTTATTAATACCATTTAAAATATTACAGATAAAAATCAATTACATTTCATGCATTTAAAATGCAAATCTAAAATGTTCCAGCGAAGGGCTTTTCATTTCAATGTGAAATATCCAAATTATTTCAACATTACAATGAGACAATTAGTTTGCAGCATTGCAAACCTCTAATGTAGTGTCAGGAATGTTTATTAACATTTATCAATATTATTTTCAGGAAATACACATAGGCCAACGTTAGTTCAGTTTCACTTGGACAGTTTATTTATTACATGGGTCGTGGCAAACCCACTTTATGAAATATAGGAGAACTCTCACCGTAACTATACCTGAACTGCCAGCAAATGCAAATAAGTACATGCTCCATTAAATTAAATGTCATTCAACATTTATCAAATATTGTTTGCTTAATTACAGTTGTATGCCTAGCTAAATTAATATTCAAGCAAAACCCATATCTTGAAGAGTGATTTGATGACCACTTCAAGAAAGGAGTCCAGAAAAAAAAAATGCAGTGAACCAGGACTGCAACAAGAATGCTTTCTCGTGACAGGAAAAGAAATAAAAATTAAAAAGAAAAAAAAATCTCAAGTGTACTTCAATATATTTTCAAATATTTACTGGAAGAAATTTACAAGAAAAATACTATACAAAATCGTCTCCTGGACAACTGCACCTCACACCGATATATTGGTGGAGTTTTATTTAATTGTTAGCTAATCTAGAACGATTTCCCAGTGGTACAAACCTATAGGTTCAGACACATTTTACAAATATTTAATTTTCCTATTCCCCCCCGGCCTCCCTTTTTTGGCATTGGAAATACATCTTCGCTTGAAACCCACGGTTCTTCTTCATCTGTCTGAAGTTAAAAAAAAATAAACGATTTTCAACCTAATTATTTTCCACGTATTTCGCGATTCCTGCTCAAAGGAGAATTATACAAATATGCTGGCAAACGCAGTGAAATTCGGACTCGCGGAGGTAAAAGATTTGTTAAAATTGGGGAAAAAAAAATAAAGGAGGAAGGGAAATTAGCACACTGCCGCTCCGGTCCCGGGGAGCAGACGGGCTCCGAGCAGGCACCGGGATGACAGCAGGTCCGAGGGTCAGCTCGGTGCTGTGCGGGGCCCGGAGCGCGGCTGGCGGCGCTGCCGTCGGAGGCCCCGC
>NW_005054333.1:5961420-5964688 GCF_000277835.1 Geospiza fortis | reverse complement strand
TGGCCACTGCTGCCCGTCGTTCCCTCCCTCCTCGCCCTCGCCGGCCGCGCTTTCAGGCGTGATTCTTGGCGGTGGGGTCGCACAAGCGGAGTCCACCCGGGCGGCCCCGGCACAACCAGGGGCTGGCTTCCCGCCGCCTCGTCCCCCCCGAAGGTGAGCGCTTTGCTCTCCTCGGCTCCTCGCCCAGCCCTGGGAGGCTGCGGGGAAGGGCAGAGCCCTCTCCCCCTGTCCCTGCGGGACCCCGCTCGGCCCGGCCCTGCTCGCCCAGGTGCTCTCACCCCCGCGGGTTTTCCACGGCTTTGCTTAGCTTTCCAGGGGATGTTTTTCCTCTTTCTCTCGGCTCCAGTTTTGACCCGTTTCCGTGTCGTGGGGATATTGACTGTACATCATATCTATTGATCAAGGGAGTAATGTACATTATCATACTTTGAAGTAAGAGTGAAGTAAATTAATGAACTGCTTTCTTTCTCTGAAAGCTGACGCTTACCATAAATGTCGCGTTTCTCTCTGCGAGCTGCTCTGAATGATTTTAGCCTGTTGAGAAGGCGTGACAGGCCAGCCCAGAAGGAGGAAGGGGTGGGGGAAGGAGGGAACTCCGTTTAACAAATAAAAAAGAATTAACTTCATTGCTTTGGTCTCCTTCTATAATGATATTCATTTTACAGACCTAACGCACACTTGTTTAAATTTCGGATTTAATTTAATCAATACTATCACCCGCAAAGAGGGGAAGAACATTTCCCGGAGATACTCCCTTGTATGAATGCTTATTAACTTTTTATCTCCACTTTCTTTATCTGCTGGAGATGGGGAGGAACTATTAAGACATAGATCAGAAAGCGTAAGAGCAAAACAAGCATCGTGAGCATTACATTTTAGATGAACACAAAATCGCATTTTGTGGTGTGCCAGGTTAGGTAAAAAGATCGACACGCATTCCTTTCAGCCCCAGAAAGTCTGAGAGACTTTGCCATACACCGGGGAAGTAGAAGCCTTTAGTGACATATCTCTTTTTAGGACAGCCTCGCCGGCTGGGTCTTCCATTCGCATCCGTATTTTGTCTGCACTTGTCTGCCCAGAGGAAACGTGTCCTTTTTTGATCTTTTCGTGTTTGTTTGTTCCGATGCTTGCCTTGACTCCTTTGATTTGGGGTCGAAAATCCTTAATTTTCAGTGTGCTTTTCCTTTAAAAGCACCGTGTGGGAAATTATGAAAAACTCGTTATAAAAATAGTCGTGGGAGTCTTTACAAGGGAATTCAACTGAGAGGGAGGAAAAACAAAAAGGCAAATACATCAGAACAGAAATCACGAAAGTCCTGCCAGTGGGCATCCTCCTGCTACTCTGATAATTTCCCCGAAACTGGAAAAGCAGCAGCTTCTGAACTTTGAGAGCGGTGAGCTGATATTTTCTGAATTGGCCACGGAAACATCTGTAACCTTCCTCCTTTGTATACATTGCCTGCTGGGCAAAGGATTTAAGCAAGCTTACAATTTTGTTTGCATTTGCCTTATTGACCACTGCACTTAAGGGTGCAGTACATCAACATAATATGCAGGTGGGGGCCGGGGGGGAAGGGGGGGAGCCAGTAAAGAGAGGTTTTCCAGAAATTAATTAAAACTTTTTTTCCCCCCATTTGAAGTTTAATGTACGGGAGGAGATAAATGTTCGTGCCGTTTCTTGAAAACCTGTGGGATCCACTCTCAATAAAGCTAAAATCTATTAGCATTCTGTATGCATCTGCAGCATAAATTTCATTTGAATTTCAAATTTAATAAACCAGGAGGTTTTTAATCATCCCTGGTTTTATTTGTTTGATATTAACATGCTTATTGACCGGGTCTGTTGACCAGTTTGATCATTACAGGACAGCAAAAAGTTAATTAAAACGACCACAGCTCCTTAATCATATCATCTGTCTCATCCATGTCGCTCCCTTTATTACAGCCTATGATGGATAGTCTCCCAGATTAATTTCTCTGTTTCTTCGATTTGGACAACAGCTTTTTGGACCTAATTTACATCCTGGGAACAACTTGCTCAAGTCTACCTAACATCTTGAGCCTACAATGTAGATTAGCAATCTCGGAACTTTAGACACAACGATAGCTGTCGCTAACCTTTCGGGAAGGGGGGTGGATTTTCTTGGAGCATACCCCGATTCTCCGCGCTGCGACCGGCAAGCGGACAGAGATGGATAGACCCTTGTACCAGAGGTCCTCGCCTGTCTACAGACAGCGCTACCGGGGTGTAGAGGGGGATTTCTCTTTGAGGAAACAGAGGTCTGTGCTATTTGAAAAGGCGTAGCTGGAAAGATTAAGCTGCGGGCTGACCACGCCGTGTGCTGAATGTCCGTGTTAGCGAGGGAAAGCGTTTCACGCCACCCTTGCGCCAATTTAGGGGCACACGGGCGGGAGCCAGACTCTCCTGTCGCCTCCCTGGTGGTGCGGCTCCGCTCCGCCGTCTGTCAAGCGCCCAGCGAGGAGGAAGCCTCGCTCCTCGGCGTCCGGCGGCTCCTAGCTCCGCTCCCGCGGTCACGGGGGAAAGCCTCTAGGCGGGGGCTTTGTCCTCGCCCTCCCTGGGCTCCGTGCCCTGGAAAAGGCTGCGTTGCCCCCGTGTTTGCCCCACCGCCCCGTACCTGCTGCCCTGGGCTGGGTAGGTGGGGGTCAGGAGGTGTCCCCTTCGCCCGACACCTTCGCCTAGAATGCGTCACCTGGAAGATTTACGGAGGGGTGACAAACAACTCTCCAGGTGCACGAGGGCTCGGCTTGTTCGGGGAGCGGAGAAGGAGGAATAGGACGTAAACGAGACAAAACGGCCACCAGTCAGAAAGGACCGTGCTGTGCCTGGCGGTCACTGAGCAAAGAGGGTGGTTCATGTCTTCCTTTAACCTCTGCCTGCACCTCTGCACTGCTGTGCTTCACCTGGGACATTTCCTTCCCTGCCTCCCTGGGCACTTTGGTGGAGACCGGAGCTCCCTGTCGGGCACGGGGCGCAGCGCGGCGGGAGCGGACAGTGCGTGTGCGCCGGTGCCTCCACCTATTGCCTATGTGGGTTTTTTCTCCCGTAGGTGTAAACGTGCCCCAGGTACCCGGGAGCCTCGCCGGTGTCCCCGTCCCGCTGCCCGCCGCGCGTTTCCCAGCCTGGAGCGGCCTGACTGCTCCTCCGCGCAGCCGGCGGGGAGAGGCGCCCGGCAGAGCCCGGGCTTCTCTCTGGAGAGGGGACACGCCGACCTGTCTGCAGCCGGCGGAGGGGATTCACGATTCACTT
>NW_005054333.1:5955101-5961168 GCF_000277835.1 Geospiza fortis | reverse complement strand
GGGGAGAGCGAGCGCCCGGGCTGAGCGTGCCGGCACCGGGCGGGGCGCAGCGCGGAGCCCCCGCTCCGCTCCTTCGGTCCTGCCTAGAATAGATTTGTTTAAGCTGCTTTCTGTTTTTTTTTTTTTTTTTTCCTATTATATATCACCTTCTCCCAGGCACCACTTACAGTTAAAAACTACTAAATTCCTCTCCTCAGCGGTATTGATTTCTTTTCATTCTGCTCCGTTAGGAGAGGAGGTAATGCTTCCAGATTACCCCGCGTCTCCTCCAGACGGTTGACAATTGCAATCGCAGTTTCGGGAAGATAAATGTTACTTTGGGAATTGTGCTTAATTACAAATAATCTAGGAGCTGCTCCGGGTCCGATGGTTTAACCACACGTGTTCAAATCATAGTACAAGCTTTTCAAGAGAGTGCCAAGATATAGTAACCGTTTGGAAAATCGGTGTGTAAGACAGGACGTTCCCATTAAACCGGCTGCCTGAAGCTGGGTCACGCCCCGAAATACATGCTATTTATTTATAAATATACAAATATATAAATGTATATACACATGGGCGCCTGTGGATGTGTGCGCGTATATGAATGTGTGTGACACACGAATATGCAAACCCTAAAACACCTAAAATCGTAGCCTGCGGAGAACATAGAAGAAAAGGGAAGCTTCCTACGCATATGTATATGTATGTATATATGTATGTATGTATGTATTTCTTTGTTCTCTCAACTGCACAGAAGTGTCAATATGGAAAAAAAAAATTAAAACCTTTTTGCTTGCTGCTGTTTGTGGAGTGGAAGAACCCCTGGTCTTCCAGGAAAGACGTACCTTCGAAGCACTGTGCCAGGAAGGTTTTGCCCTCGTCCGTTCACACACTCAGTGTGCACCACAGCCGTCTCCTGAATGCAGAACTCCTGCGATTTGACTTGAGAGACCCTAATATTGATATATTTACTGTTCCTCTTACAATGTAGCTGCCACCTTTCCCTGTCGTTATTTGCCTATATGGCAGAGCAATTAGGTCACCCCCTCGCTCCCTCTCCCCCCTCCTTCCCCAGCAGCCTTATTAACTTCGGGGGAGGGGGGCAGACGAGCAGCGGGAGGGAGGCAAGGTGGTGAACAGGTTATTCTCTTAACCCGACCTGGCTGCAGGAGCGAGATGAGCAACACTGAACAGATGTCCCCATTTAAGCCATTCTTTTCCCACATGCCTGCTGGATGCTGCCAGGGCGCAGGAAGCTTGCTGCAGACCTGGCCCATTCCCGGCCATTATGGCCAAGTTATTCTGGACCAGTGAGCACGAACAAAATGGGCTTCAGATCGCGTGCTTGAGAATAATTCGACTCCGAGCCCTGGAAGAGCCCCCTCCCCCCATTTTTTTAAGTGTTGGGGGGTGGACAGGGACGTGTCTCAGCTCTGATCGTAGCAGAAGAACTTCTCAAAAGCCCCTTCCCCCTCCCTCTCTTCGGCAAATATGGTATAATTTACAGAGCAACTTAATAATCCGAGGGCCACCGCAAAAGCCCTTTGCGTTGTAAACCGCTTCTAATTACCTGCCAGAGCAATTAGCTGACTATCACGAAGAAATTAGATCGCTCAATGTAGCATAAATAATGCGAATAATTTTGTAAGGAGAATGGAAAGCGAGACCTGGTGTTTCTTTATAAGGAAATAACACCTCGTACTGTACGAACCCTACATGAACACATATTAATGTCTAGGCATGCACGGAAATGAATCCGAACATGAACCCTCTGGCTTAGATTCAGCACTTTCTTCATTTGCATATGCGGGGTGAAAGTCGGCTTCCAGGCGTTTAGATACAGAGCTCTTCCAGATCACAGTAATTAACACATAGCGACTTCAATAGGAAAACCTGTTTTCCAGATGATTTTTACAATGCAGCTTTATGTCTCATTTGGCAGTTTAAATAGCTGGAGTTGTTTTCTGGCTGCATCTCCACTATCATCTGTTGAGCATATTTTGCCTAGAATATTGACCAAAACTTCCGAACCCATTTTTTTTAAACACAGATGACTAATATACGGGACTTGCCTAGAGTTTTCGAGAGGTGTTTTTTTTTTTTTTTCTTTCCTCATATGGTTAGTTCGTCGAGAAAATGTTATGAATCGCCTTATAAGTTTATGCTGTTTAACAACTATTATTTTCTTCTTTCTGCGTTTCACCTTGAAGGATCACAAGCCTTTACTCTATTTTCACTGCTTCAATATTTGATCTCAAGAGGAAAACGGGGGTTTTTTTCAGTTAAAAATTTACGTGTAGTAGACAGTCTGCAGGGATTTAAATGTGTGTGTATAACAATCAGGTTATTAAATTTAAATATTGGCGAAATATTTGTTCACGCTGCTGGATCTACAGCTGCGGAATTGAGGAAGGAGTTTGTGCCCAGGAGTGTGGTGTAATGAAAGTGCCTTTACAGATGAATTCAGCTAAAGTGGATTGATTTCTTTTCTGTTGTGTTTCCCCCTCTACCCCCGCCCCCGTACTGAGAAAAGTGCTAGTCACAAAGCTAGACGTGAAGGTGCCTGATCGTAGTGAAGATCATCCCAGCCCAAACTGCAGCTGCTTACTGCTCGCAGGCGCTCAGGGATTTAGCGCAACTCGTTAGGAGTGCTCCGGGCTAAGGATAAACACAGTTAATTTGGTTTATCTTTGATAAATAGGAGCAGCAGCGTATGCAGTGATTCTTTAAATGCGTCTTCGAAGGGGGGCAAAAGCCGAGTGTAAGATCAGATCTTTCATAACTTTTCAGACCGTCTCTTTCCTCAGGCTCGGGCAGCAGATATTAAGTGACTCGTTAGACACCCTTGTCCCCAGGTTGTCTCCGAAAAGCTGGAATTTTCGCTGAACACGATTTCTAAGCTTCTCCGGGTCTGATGGGGACTGCTCAGCTGTTCCGTAGCCCCCACGTAGCACACTCGGAATTGTACAGCATGTTTAACGATTCTTGTTCGTCGGCTAATTAGAGAGGGCTTTGAAGCTCCATTACCGGCAACAAAATTATTGCGGTCAGTTTAGGCCAAATTCTGCGGTCCTTAATGGAGCGAAACTCCCATTGAAGTCAATGGGACAGAAGTCAATGGACGTTGTGCTCTATTAAGGAGCACAGAATGTGTCCCTTTGTGATTCAAAGATTAAAAATCGGTATCGGTAAAAAGTTAAGACGGTCACACTCCCGAGGCAGGGTCTCACCCGCGCCCCGGGTAGGGCTCGATCCCTTTCCACCGGGCGGGCTGAGCCCCGCGGCTCCCCAGAGACGACGCCGAGGGCAGGATCGGTGCCCGGGGTTATTAATCATCAACCGGGGCCAGACAAAAGAGCTTTTCCGGCGGTTCTGAAAGGACCAAAACTTCGCCCTCCCGGGGGCTTCAGCCCCCCGGGGCCGGCGGGACTGTCAGTGCTGTGGGAGGAATTCGGTCCATCCCGCGGCCCCGGCGCTCCACTGTTCCCTGGCGCGGAGGGGGCGTCCCGGGCGCGTTCCCTCTCTCCCCCTCCGCGGTGCTCTGTCCCTCCGCTCGCCGTGGCTGATGTCCCCAGTCACAGACCAAAGAGGTTCCTTTCCCGAGGGAGGCTTTGGATGCCGAGAGTCCTGCAGGAGGACACAGGAAGCGGCCCCTTCAGAGCCCGCAAGCAGCGCACACCCCGTTTGGACACCAGCACAGCAGGGCTTGGGAAGTCCCGTTCCTAACCCTGACCACCCACCCGCTGCTATCGACGTGATCTGACAGCTAAACTCTGAGCTCGGGTTTAAGGTGCAGCTTTGGGCTCACCCTTGATCTCTCGAATGGAGTTTGGTTGTGCATTATTAAAAATTTCCTTATTATGGGGGCGAAATAGCACTGGACAAGCGGAAAAGCCCATTTTACAAAACTGAAGGAAATGCTGCAGGTCACTGAAATATGACTATAGTTCAATATCCTTCCTTTTTGAGACAGAAGAGGGGTGGGACATAGAAATCTTCCTTTCTTCTTGTTATTGCCCTAGTGGAAAGTAAAAGCCTCCAGGAAAACTTCACAGCGTTTTTCTCAGAATGCAGAGGAGCACACACAGCTGATCCTCTAGGAAGCTGTGCACAATTAAGACTCATTTTCTTTCTGCTGGAACAATTAATTGTACAAATGAAAGGTCAGGCATGTGCTTTTCCCATGTTTATCAACCACAATAATGAGCCCCTTCTATTTTTTCCCCCAGTGCATTATATTGCAATAAAGTGCTATCGCAGCGCCGTCTCTCTGGGTAAACATCTTCAAAGGCGATGCGGCGGAGGCGAGCGGTACGTATATGTATGTACGCACATATATTTAAGAAGAATGCAATGGCCGAGGCGAACGCAGATGAGAGATGTGAGAAGTGAGGGCTTCCCCAGCCCCGCTGTTCCGCACACCGGCGGCGGAAAGGCGCCTTTTCCCTGGAGCGCTCCTGGAGTGCCGCCGGCCGGGCTGGCTGAGCCCGGAGGGAGAGTCCTGCCTCCCGGGGCTTCTACGTTCCTCCCAGTTTGGGTTACTTTTGTAGAGGGAGGGACTCCTCCTACTTCTCCGAGGATCCAAATCACCTCTGCAAATTCTTGTCACTTGCCTCCACATCATAAATCCACCCCCGAAGAGATAGGCTGGCAACTCCTCCATATCCATGACATTACACGATTCTTCTGCTCACATCTTCAAGTATGCACCAAGTACCTGCCAATTCTAAAAAAATTCAAGAGGCTTCACTTTTTTTTTTATGCCAGCTTAGTACAGATTCATTGACTACATATCCTAGCAACCTTTGGAAACACAAGTATGATATTCTATATTTTCATCAGCAGGTTCACTTATTCTTTCTATTACTTGGGGAACAGGCAAGTCACCCACTGGGATTGTGCTTGGGGGAACACAACTAGTGTTGGCAAAGTGTTTTTCTCCCAGATGATACATGACGCTTCATGCAACTATTCAGGATGTCTACCCTGTGTAACGTTCTCCTTAACCTCACTGCCCACGCTTACAGTGGATAAATTTTTCACTCCTGACGCATGTGAGGTGATGGAGGAGAATAACCCTACTGAAGCAGTCTGACGTGTTGTGTCTGTCCAGGTGACCAGGTCTACTTTGATTATTTTATCATGTTGGCCTGAGATACCCAGAAGGTTTCTCAGAAGGGTCAGTCTCCATTAGGACCCAAAACATGGGTCTGTTTCTCTTTGGATAGGAATCTTTGTCCTATTTCTTGCAACATTTGTAAGAGGGTGCCCTGTGTACACCTGGCAATTGTGGACAGGCAAGTTTGGTTTAAACCAGCAGGAGGCTCTGAATGCCTCAAACTGGCGTTTGGATTCAGCGTCATCACCGTAATCAACCCAAGAGAAACATCCATCTGGAAGGGGAAGAGCTCTGCTGGGCAGGACGCAGCGTGGCCTCTTGAAACGGCCAAAGTAGTGACAGCACTGCATCCCATGAGACCGAGTCCGAAGAGAATGTGCATACTGAGATTTTAGATCCACTGGATGCAGAGCAGTGATGTCTGCACAAGGAGAAGCCAACACCATTGATCCTGGGGTGTGTAGCTAATTGTCTAGCAATTGCTCTGTATCAGAGCTGTATGGTAAAAGGCCAGAATGATTTCTGGTAGAAAAACTCATTGCTCCTATGAAAGAATGCTCGTTTTTGTGCAAATGTAAAAATTGGACAAATTGTTCTTCAAACACTGAGCAGTCTCAGACGAAGTTTACTGTAGTGGCCTGTTTCATAGTGGGAAGGAATAAATGGTAACGATGCAAGTACTGACTTTTGCCACAGTGGGATTGAAGGTTGTCCCCGAGCTGGAAACAACACTGAGATAAACACGGGCCACGCCGAGATGGCCGGGCCAAAGCACGGGGAAACACCCCTATCCCCGTGGGAGGGATTCCTGAGTTCCGACAGAGAGCCTGGGCTTCCCTGACAGACCGCGGCCGTGACCTGCGCGACCCGCAGCCCCCCTCTCCCAAATCACAGCGATGCACACCGGCCACTGCACCTGTACGTGAAACCCAGCCCCCCCAGTGTGCCCAGAGCGAGGACACTCGT